>NW_026884874.1:0-60073 GCF_032173495.1 Musca vetustissima | reverse complement strand
TCGTGAAATCCAATGATATTAAGGGACTTTGGTACACCATTTACCTTAAATTCGGACGAAAAATATTGACGAAACTTAGCATACATCATTCTAGACCTAATTCATTACGCTGTACCAAATTTCGTGCAAATCTAAAGATATTAATGGGATTTGGTACACCATCTACGTTAAATCGGACGAAAATATATATGGGAGCTGTATCTAAATCTGAACCGATTTTCACAAAACTTAGCACATATCATTCTATACCTAATTCATTACGTTGTGCCAAATTTCGTGCAAATCGAATGATATTAAGGGACTTTGGTACACTATTTACCTTAAATCCGACGAAAATATATATGAGAGCTATATCTAAATCTTAACCGATTTTTCCCAATTTCAATAGGGTTCGTCCTTGGGCCATATAAGTGACTTGTGCCAAATTTTATCCATTTCGCATAATAAATGCGACCTGCACTTTGTTTACAATTTAACATGGACAGACGGACGGACAGACGGACATGCATAAATCGACTCAGAAAGTGATTCTATGCATATTCTCAAAAGTAACCATGGGTCTATCTCGATTATTTTTTCCTGTTACAAACATATGCACAAAGACATAATACCCTGTACCACAGTGTGGTGAAGGGTATAAATATATATAAGCATTAAATAATCTAAGACTGATTGACTGACTTGAAATTCATACTTATGGGTACTAAATTTGGTACAATTTGAATTTTATATGAACTGAACTGCAGTTGGAATCCTGCAATTTGGAGTTGCGATCTTTGTTGGAAATTCGTACTAATGTGTACTAAATGATATCAAATAAGGATTTGTGCGAACCAATAGAGCTGGAATCTTGAAATTTGAAGTTAGGATTACTGTTGGGGTGTAGGGTTGGACTATGTTGGAAGGTTTGGAAATATGTACTAATGTGTACTAAATTTGGTACAGTTTGGATTAAAAGCTAACCGATAGAGCTGGAATCCAGAAATTGAGTAATAAGATTTCCATTGGAAGTTATGACAATTTATATTAATGTTTACTAACTGGAACTTAATTTGGATTTGGGTGAAGCTATATTTGAAATTTGGTAATTTTACACGAATACAAAGGGTAAAAAATGACAACAAATTTTGTACAGAGCTAAATTTCTTTTGCGATCAGAATTGGTGTGTAGAGTTGAGATATGGGTGTAGTTTTGGAAAAAAAAGTAGAGAACATAGGTACTAAATGGTTCCAAAAGTGTTAATAACGTTTAGTAGTGGGTTTTAAATACTTCCCACATTCACTAACGAAGTACGGGGTATATGCTAGTGATCAATATATGTACATATTTCCCATTTACAAATTCCGACCCATTTTCAGTAGTTGTCTGTAAAATATGGTTCCTATCACAGTATAAACATCCTGCTAAAAAATTTTGAAAGTCCACCAATAGTGGAGGTCATGAAAAGTTTGGTTCTTTACGACGATTTTACTAGCTAAGGAATATTTTTTACAACGAACTACATATTATATATATATATTTAAATCTTTGAATTCCAAATTTTAAATTAAGCTCCTGGCTCTTTTTCTCTTTCATTCTTTAACAAATAAGTTAATTAATGTAATTTTCCATTTGCCTTCACACTTAAAAGTGTTTCAAATAAATTGCCAATATTTAGTTAGAAACTCCCCCAAAAAATTATCCCGTCAAATACCGGGAGGGAGATGGCATGTCTGTATATAAAATCATTTTTTATGTGACATTAAGTAACATTAGGAAAAAAATGCAAAACTTAACTAAAGCTGATGTGAAAGAAACTGAGACAAGAAACAACCACATCCGACAAAAGGGAGAAATCTCACCTCCCTTACCCCAAAACGCCAACCCATGGAACTTGCATATGTGTGAGTTCATGTGAAAGTTTGACAAATTACACAGGACATCAAATGTGACATTGAATGGTTTGGAGGTTGGTTGGTTGCTTGGTCGGATGGTTGGGTAATGGTAAAAAAGTAATGTTGTGTCTAATGCCCTTAGTGTGGAGTGACGGGTAGTGGGGTTACCTCTAAAACTACCAAAAAATTGTTTTGACGCACACATGTATAGACATGTGTGTGTGTAAGAAAATGTAGTTAAAGGTCTGTGATTTGAAAGTTTTGTCGAAAAAATAGCGACATGATTAATGCATATCAGTAGACAGACAACGGAATGGTGGCGGGACAGAAAATTAGAAAGTTTTAAAGAAGCGAACTATTAATTACATTTGATTTTTATTTTTTTGGAAATGGAATTTTATATACATATATGTTTTGGAAATTGTAAAATCTTGATTGAAATGAAAATTAATTAGAAATATTTCAGTTGTAAATTAAAAACAAGTAAAGACATGGTTAAGTTCAGCTGAGTCGAAAATTTTATGCCCTCTGAGGATGGCTATAAGCATAAGGATGTCTATAAACATATCTTAAATTGATCGGATCCTAATATGACATTTGACATGGGAAGATACAGAATATGCCAGCAATTGTCATGTCCGTATAGCTGAGAGTTGAAAACAGTCACCAGGCTTTTAGAAATAATTCGAGCCACTTCTAATCAATTGATCTCAAAATAGTGATCTTAGAAAATTTAAATATATCTCAATATCCGTATATCTTAATTCTTATCTTAAAAAAATTAAACTGACATATGAGAATGTACAATACAATGATTTCATTAATTCGTCTTTGTCAAGATCTGATTTTTTTTTTTTTTTTTTGCAATATATTTCACATTTAATTTTAGTTTCATATCGTTTCATTATCTACAACAATCTATCGTCCTTTATTGTCTTCAGTGAATCCAGTAGATGGACACACACATTCTCTTAGAAAGTAAATCCACTTATTTACCACATATGCAGCTACATTCCCTGTACTTTGACAATGTTCAAGTGAAAGGACAACAATTTAACATAGTGATAGCGATCAGGATATGTAAACGCATGCACTCACACTTACATTTGCAAGTATATTCCTTTCTAACCTTACCTAAAGCGATACACGCACACACATCATTTAAAATAAATAAATCCTGTTTTTTGTGTCCTTCTTTTTTCTTCTTTTTCCTTCCTTCTCGAATAAAATTTGCATTTAGTTGGGTATTCATGAATCTGTCTGTGATGTGGTTGCTTAGAATTGATTACGAATCCTTTCTTCTTTCTCATCACTGGAAAGAGAGAAGTAAAAAAAATTATTTGAATGTTAACAACATTAAAACCGGATATAAGGTCTTCTTGGCATTCATTAAATATATAACATGCTCACATACATAGACTGTCTTTATATGTTGTTGTTGAGTCAGTCATTATCATCCCCCAACATGCCTTCATCCTTTACATACATTACTATAGAGTGTTGCAATTTCCAATCGATTTATTTTTGTACAAAGAGCAAAAAATGTTAAAAAACCCATTCCTTGGAATTAACATACTGTGGTATAGCCGTATATGTGTAATGTAGCTTAAAAAATTATTTCACGCTTTTATAGGATACTGGACCAATATATCCCAGTTTCAATACCTAATTTTATTTTTAAAGCAAATTAAAGGTCAAATATACACAGGCAATTTTCTTGAATATATAAGCTTTAAAATGCAATTTATTTGAACCTCTAATTACTGATCATTAAAATATCAATTCTTCATAGTTGGTTTGTCAGTTTCCATTCCTTCTGTTCAGAATGTTCCGTTCAGAATTGTGATATCTAGAATGGCCAGCGACAGAGAAAAATAAAGACCATTGCCCTAACAGGCAAAAAATTCTCAACTGAACCCGCCTAGGATTCGAACCTAGATTCCCAGAAAGGCACAAGAAATGTTCGCCAGATCACTAAGCGTTCTAAACCATCAAAGCGGACAAATATCCATCGCCACAACAAAAAAGGACTTATTCTGGAGTTGAGACAAAATGTCGAACCTAAATTTTAATTTAATTCACAGATTTAAGCTATACTAAGGAAAGAGTAAAGTGATTAACTGGCTGACTTAACGATTTATCAAAGTACAGACGAAACGGCTTAAGCTAGAATCTTGAAATTTGGGATGAGGGTCACTTTTTGTCCAAAGGTGACAGATAAGGCTGGGTTTTTGGAAATTCGCACTAGAACGGCATTTCCGAACATTGCTTAAATTTGAAATGAGGGTCACTGATGAAGTGAGGAATAGATGTACAGTGTTTTTTTGATATTCGAACTTGAAATTTGGTATGCGAATTAATGTATACTTCTCCACATTAATTCCATATAAGGTGATGGTTTTGAAAGCGTGTACTCATGTATACGAAAAGTACTAACCTGTAATAAATTTGGTACAATTTGAAATTTAAGAAACGTGTGGAGCTGGAATCCTGAAATTTGGAATTAACATTACGTCCGATTGTAGTATATCGATATGTAGGTATTTTTGGAATTTTGTATTTATGTGCACCATAAGCACTAAATGGTACTAAGTTTGGTACAATATGAATTTTGGTGAACCGATAGAGCAGGAATCTTGAAATTTGAAATAGGGGTTACTGTTGGGGCGCAGGATTGGGCTATGTATAAAGTTTTGGAAATACATACTAATGACTACTAAATTTGTACAATTTAAATTTTGGGTGAACCGATACAGCTGGAATACTAAAATCAGGAAATAAGATTTTCTTTTGTTTTATGATATAGGTAGTCATGAAAATTCGTATTTATGTGTACTAAATGTGGTAAAATTTAAATTTTGGAATCCTGAAATTTAGAGTAACTGTAAATGTGTAGGATAGGGCTATGTATAAAGATTTGGAACATTTTCTAATGTGTACTAAATGATACCAAATGTGGATTTGGGTGAACCGATAGAGCTTGAATGTTGTACTTTGAAGTTAGGATCACTGTTAGGGTGTAGGATTGGGCTTTGTAGAAAGTTTTGGTAATAAATTATATTTGGTCTGGAACACTGAAATTGGGAAATATGATTTTTATTTGATTTATATTAATGTGTACTAAATGATACTACATTTGGTAAAATTTGTATTTGTATATTTTGAATTGGCGTGTAGTGTGACGATATGGAGGTATAAAAGTTACTTAAATTTTAATTATGGTCGATATTGGATTGTATGTTGATTTGCTTTTCTGACATTTACAGTTTTCTATGAAAAAAAAAAACAAAATTTTGTTAAGACCTTTTTAAACAGTTCCCATATTCGCTAACGCAGTAGAGGGTATATGCTAGTTATACCCTACACAACTATGTTGTCAGGGTATTATAGCTTTGTGCAGCCCCAAAAGTTTGTAACGCCGCGAAATATTGGTCCTAGACCCACCTTTAAGTATACCGATCGTCGTATCTCGACTAGCTGAGTCGATCTAGACATGTGTGTCCGTCCGTCCGTCTGTCCATTATAATTTGTAAACACGATACAGGCCACAGTTATGGACCAATCTTCACGAAATTTTGCATGTAGGATGGGTTCTGGCCAATGAAGACCCCTATTGTTTTTGGGAAAGATCGGTTAATATTTAGGGGATGAAATGGACCAAATACTAAATTTTTGTCGGTTTTTCTGGTCGCTCCAGAGGCCGCAATAATGGCCCGAACATCGTGAAATTTTGCATGGAGAAGGGGATCGGGCCAAAGAATAAGCATGCCTGTTTTGATAAAGATCGGTCAATATTTAGAGGGTCAAATGGACCCTGACTTTTGTGTGAAAAATGACAAAATTTGTATTCTGTAGCGTATGTATTTACCCCTGAAGGACATAGACCCGAGAAGTTGATATTATATCCAAGAAGAGTGGTTGACCTTTATATTAATACTAATTATATTATTGTATGTGGGAGTTACACCTAAATATTTACAGGTATCTCCGTATTCGTATATTATTTAATAACCCATTATCACTCTAGAGAGCGGAACTATAGCGCTGATCGCTTTGAAATGTTCCATGAGGTTCCAGTTATGGTCAAGGACAACGCCTATAATTTTCGGTGATGATCAGATAATAATTTTGGAATGACGTGGACCGAAAACTTAATTTTTTGTGTTATATTCGAGTCGATCTATAGACCACAAATGAAAGCCGAATATCACAATACAACCCACGGTGAAAGAAAATCTGGACAATAGCTGTACTGAATACTCGTAATATTCGGAAAATATGTCAGTGTGAGGAAGAGGTGCTGTTTATCTCTAATCGGGCAAGAGGATGAAAATATGACTAAATATTGCCCATGCTCGGAATAAACATCCGCAAAAAATTTGTGTTCCGTGGTAGTTGTGTAGGGTATCGTATGGTCGGCCCCGCCCGACTATACTGCTCCGCTCACTGGTTTAGTCATAAATATCTGACGAGCCACTTAACCAACGGCGAATAATGGTGGATGTGAAGGTTCTTCTCGAAAGAAAAAAATTAAATAAAATCATATAATGTTCATCGCCCTAAGAGACAAAAAAAAAAAAAAAACTAAAAAACTACATAGAAATTATCATAGATGGATTGCAAAATCCATAGCGCTAGTCGATTTCTGTAATTTGGTTTGCTTTGGGAATGTTTTCCACCGATTTAATTATGGATTTTCATTGGTCAAAAAATCTGATACCAAAAATTATCATTATCATTACGTTTTATAACGGACCCCGAATATTGGAAGAATTTAGACAAGATTTATAACCGAATTGGCTATAATTATACATGTTGGCTTATCATTGGGCGACAAGTCTCTCATACATATTACCAGTATCGGTCATTAAAGATGCACCTCGTACAGATGACCGACAGATAGATGAGATAAAATCGGAGAATGTCGATAAAATAGGTGAAATGATCGAAGTTGACCGGCATGTAGCAGTCGCAACAGGAGAGGTCTCGTGTTCCATCAGGACAACGCTAGGCTACACACACACACATCTACAGTGAGTCGCCAGAAACTTTGGGAGCTTGGTTGGGAAGTTTTAATGCATCCGCCATACAGTTTGTCAACTGTCAAAAAGGTGTAAACGTCGAAAACGTCATATACCTGTTTAAAATGTAATAAATGTAGCAAACGTCATTTGTTTCAATATTATCGCCTATAGTTACTTCCAAAGCAGGGTTTTATAATGGTCAACACAATCATCAGATCTTTACCATATAAAAAATCTTTAGAGTATCATAGATAGAGAGATTCACAAAGAAACAAACATAATCTCTTCCCACAGATTCAGGATGCAAGCAATAGTATACCCAAGGATCAAATTGATTATTTTAAAACCAGTAAGGAAAGTAGTAAAGTCGGATGGGGCCGACTATATGATGCCCTTCACCACTTTGGGTATATTCAACAGATGAATCCCAACAGACGTCGCATTTTTAAACGGCCAGTAAAATGAAATTGGATCCATAAACATGTCATTCAGCAACCGATACTCAATTTTTCAAATGGTCATATATATAAGCTATATCTAAATCTGAACCGATTTCAGGAAACTTAACACATATCATTATATACTTAATTCATTACGCTATGCCAAATTTCGTGCAAATCGAAAGTTATATAGGGACTTTGGTGCACCATTTACATTAAATCGGACGAAAATATATATGGGAGCTATATCAAAATCTGAACCAATTTTCAGGAAACTTAACACACATCATTCTATACATAATTCATTACGCTGTGCCAAATTTCGAGCAAATCGAGAGATATATAGGGACCTTGGTGCACCATTTACCGTAAATCGGACGAAAATATATATGAGAGCTATATCTAAATCTGAACCAATTTTTCCCAATTCCAATAGGGTTCGCCGTTGGGTCAAATAAAAGACCTTTGCCAATTTTCATCCAAATCGGATAATAAATGCGACCTGTACTTTGTTCACACAAAAACATGGTCAGACGGACGGACGGACATGCATAAATCGACTCAGAAAGTGATTCTATGCATATTCTCAAAAGAAACCATGGGTCTATCTCGATTATTTTTGTCTGTTACAAACATATGCACAAAGACATAATACCCTGTACCACAGTGTGGTGAAGTGTATAAAAAGCTAATTGTCGTTTATTATGTTTGCAATTTCAGTTGCTTTAGTTTTGGCCACCAGTGCAAGGCCATGTGTCTACATATATCGTGTTAATTTCGGCCTAGAGTTTGTAGCCCAAAATTTCTATCGAGTGTCTGTAGTTTGGTATTTCCTTCGCTCTTGACAATACTTTAAAATAGCATATCTCTCGTATAAACTTCCCGGTAGATTTTAGGTGCGGTGAAGGGTATAAAAGTTTCGGTTGTTCGGATACCTAAAGTTCTAAAGTTTCCTAATTGCAAAAAAAAAATGACACGATCTATTTTCCATATTTATGAGATCTTTACCGCATTTTCAACCTATGTTGTAGTAATACTGCAATTCTGATTCTCTGACAGAACTTTAAAATAGTTCCTTTTGATTTGAGGTATTTAGAGGGTCTTTTTTTGTATTTTCTAAATATAGTGGCAGTAATTTAAAATTTCGGTATCTCAGAGAACAAAGGACTATCTCTCATTTTTTTTGGGAACATAGGTTCATAATTGTACATCGCCTACCTCACTTTATTTTCAAGGTCCTATCCAATTTTTTTTTTAAATTGGCTGTTTGTGTTCGTATATAGTTCGGTTCACATAGCACAGATTGGGTCAGAAATAAGAGTGGTCGATAAAACATAGAGTGGTAGGAAAATCAAGAACATGTTGTGTTTTTTCGGAAGATATTTTTTTTTAATATTTTACTTATTCTATAAAAAATGGAACCCACCAAAGTTAATCGTTTTTCGTTTTTTTATACTTAGTTCTGAGTAAATAGCTCAGAACTAATTGGCAATAATCAATATGGTTTTGTGCATTCGGCTGGGAAATTAATTTAGGACTCTATCAAATTATCCCGCAGCTTAGTCCTTTTTTAAATCTATCCACAAAATGGACCTCCAAACCACGGTAAGTTATTTTGCAAAACTTTGCAATGTTTGCGTTGCGATAATGAGGAAAAAGTAACTCATTACACACGATTACTTTGGCTTTAGTGTTTTTTTTTTTTTGAGTTTTTGTTGTTGTTTTTTGGTTGTTTATATACATAGTGAACACAAACAAAAATATCGAAATCTTTTTAGCTTACAGTCAAAGTCATACACAGATATTCATACCGTTGTTTGTTGGCTGTTCTGTTGGTCGGGTTGTTTGTAAAGAATTTATAAAATTTCGCATTAATTTCTTTATCTCATGCCATGGTGTATTGGTATTTGTTTCTTTTTTCGAAATACTCTAGGATTTTTTAAAGTTGTCTTTTTTTCCTTTTGCTGAAATGAAAGTATGCAAAATATTTCCCCATACATTGTTCATGGCCATGGAACATTTTTTTCTTTTGTAAATCCAAATAAATTATGCTCATTTGAAAATAAAATGTCTGGCATAAAGAAAATCCTGATGCAGATGAGCTTGGCAAATTTATGTGCATTTCAAATCAAGGGCTTATATCCTTGTTCCTAGATCACATTACTTCTTCCGATTCAACTTGAGGAGAGATCTTTTGCCGTTCTTTAAGTAAGAGAGGGGTCCACTTATGTGGTCCCCACTTAGCCTTGTGGTAATATAACACCTTTTGATAGACAGCCAAAACAAAAGACACCCACATCGCTAGACAACCACTTAGGAATGTCCCTGATGCATGGCTAGAAACTATCAAATCATTCAGCCCTGACCCTTCCCAAACGATTATTAATGTGTGTTGTTCTATGTCGTTCGTGTTTTTTTTCTTTTTGTTTTTCCAGACAGCCTGTCGTCTTCAAGTGGATTCTGTGTGTCTTTGTCACTTTAAGTGATACTCTTGGTGTCCCTCTTTGGTCCTTTACAAGAATGTCTTCCAGCATGCGGCCACTTGAAGCCGCCACAATGTCTAGCATGTTAGTAAGTTAGTTGGTGTTTGTTGCCTTAAGACATGTTTTATGTCTGAGACCTCACACACACTGTTAGTTATGAGTTGCCGTTTGGAGTGGCGGTTTAGGATTTCCCTTTTCAGTTTGTTTCTTTCTCATCATCTGTGATTGTTTTTCTAATGTGACATTTAACATATTTTCTTGACGCGTTTATGTTTTTTTTTCGGGAGGCGGTTTCCTTCAAAGGTTGCATCAGAGGCGATGGAGAGAGTTGAAGTGTTGGGAAATGTCCGGTTTTTGGCGGTCAACCGTGTTGTAATGAGAGTAGGCGGTATTGTTTGATTTGCCAATGAAGGAATGTTATTGTTATTATTTGGTTCAGTTGTCATTGTCTGTGAAGGAATTCCGTAGTTCCTAAAACAAATCGCCCACTTGAGTCAATAACACCTTGAAATTTGTTATGCTAAAATCGATTTTTGTCGTAATCATATGGAATTGCATTTGGAATTGATTTTTGTTCCATAGGAAGTAACGCTTAATATTATGAAATTAAATTTTCTGGATATCATTTTTTAAATACTCACATTAAAGCATAATGTGGGTACGAATAAATCAAGAAAAATGTGTCTCAAATCCAAAATTGTCACACAATTTTAAGTCGATTTGGATATCCCAGTTTTTAGGTTCGACTTGAAGACGGGCCCATACTTTATACATCGTTGAATTAATTCCAAAGGCAAATTAATTCCACGTTCATACATTGAAAATATATGATCACTCCTTCCTGTACCACACTCATAAATGGTCAGTATTTTTTTAAAATTAAAAATCTCTCAACTTCCGAACATTATATTGAAACAAGAATAAACGTCGTTAAGTTTGGCCGGCCAACTTGAGGTGTATATTAAAAAAGCGTTCGGAACCTTAAAGATATGGCGGTTTATGCCATGAAACATTTATTATAATAAGATTTATAATCCATTCGGCTAAAAAAGAAACTCGCTTATAAACCCTTAAAATACGGAATAACGGGGGCTATCGTAAAATGCCTTCCCAGAAGATGTGTGACCCAATGGAAACCCAACATAGAAAATTTGATTCAAAACGTATTAAAATACCGAATAATGGAGAGTTCCGTTATTTTGGGGATATCTTAAAATATGGAACCATATCGATCATTTTTGGTAGGGAGATTTGCTACAAACTTACAGTCAATTCCGTTAAAAAAATAGCGGAATAATACCATCGTACAAATTTCAGGACGTTCGCATGGAATTAAAAAAAAAAACAGTAAATAAAGTCCAAAAGTCTGACTGGGAGGACTATATGATACCCCTCACCACTTTTGGTACGTACAAGAGATGCTCATATGTACATTATCCTTTAGATAGATTAGACATAGCATCTTTGGAGGCCATTGACCATGGAATCAGACGAAATAACCTGTGTGAAGTACATGAATACTAATTCAGTACGCTTTTGGTGCACCATTTACATAAAATGGGACGATATTATATATGGAAGCTTTATCTAAATCTGAACCGGTTTTCTCACATTTCAATAAGGTTCCTCCTTGGCCCAAATTAGTGACCTATGCCCAATTTCACCCAAATCGGATCATAGATGCAACCAGTACATTCCAGACGGACATGCATAAATCGACTCACAATGATTCTAAGCATATTCTCAAAAAGAACCATGTGTCTATCTCGATTGTTTTTGCCTGTTACCAAGGTATGCACAAAGACATAATACCCTGTACCACAGTATGGTGAAGGGTATAAAATCGTCAATATCCAAAATTTTTCCTAAATATTTGTTCAATGTCCTATCATTTAGCGTGATTTTAAAAAGGCCAAGGTCCTTTTTTCTAAAATAAGCGCGGATTTCAGTTGGCTCGCTTTTATATGATTTTTGTGCTGGGGCATACTCGTCCATTCTCACACATGACTATGTCGATGTCCGAGAATATATGGTACTGCTCAATATCAACGGCGATATTCACCGTCAAGGTCACACGACAAACTGTCACCTTGCCTGAATACTAGCTCGGTATTGAAGGGCTCCGAGAGGTCCTTTCAGATTTAACTATTGACCGTTTGGTTGTATGATTTGTTGCCATTTTAAAGGTAACTTCATAATACCTCTCTCATAGAAGTCCTATTTGCAAAAAACTCTAGTATTCGGTTTTCACAATCCTCCCTTAAGAAATTTGTCAATGCACGAAAAAGATGATAATTGATTGGTGCCAATTTCGGACTGAATGGCGAACATTCCAACCAAGCTCCCAAAGTTTCTGGCGGATCACTGTATATGTGTGAGGTTTAGCGTTGTCCTGGTGCAACCTCCCCTGTAGGCCAATTCTGGCCGTTTCTGTTAAATTGCTATCTTCAAATGGTCCATTTGTTGACAGTAGAGATCAAATTTTAGCGTTTGGCTATATGGAAGGAACTCATAATAAAGTCGACTTCCAGTCCCACCAAGTGCATAGCAGAACCTTCCTAGCCGTTAGTCCTGGTTTGACAAGCACCATGTTTCAAAATATTGTCTTTCACTTGATCTTTCCATCGAATTCGTGGCCTTCCCCTTCAGCGTGAACCATCAGTTGGCTCGCTTTTACATGCCTTTTGTGCTGGGACATACCCATCCGTTCTCATAACATAACCTAGCCACGGTTCTCGCTGCAGATCAATACGTCTGACTATGTCGATGCCCGAGAATAGATGGTGCAGCTCAATATCGAGGGCGATATTCACCGTCAACGAAGATCGGCCAATAAATCTTTCGGAGAATTTTTTTCAAACACTCCAATAGCTGCCTCAAGTACCCATGTTTTGGATCCAATCAACATCATGGGTAGTATCAGCGTCTTGTAAAGGGTGAGTTTGGTCTGGCGAAAGGTGACCTTGTTTTTTAATTACTTACTCAGACCATAGTAGCATCGGTTGGCCAACACTATTCTTCTTCGGATTTCCAAGGCTGATGTTATTAGTTTTGTTTATGGCGGTACCGAGGTATATAAAGTCGCTCACAACCTCAAATCTCAAGTTTTCAAGTTTCACTATTGGTCCGAGTTTACTTGACGCCAGCCTAATTTTGGCAGTATGCATCCTTCTCAATTCGTTCAAAGGTGATTGTTACCGTTCGTAATGTTCGAGCCATTACAATAATCCATTGGCACTTGCTGTTATTCTTCAACCCATAAAAAATTGGATTAAGGCGTTGAAATACCTAAAATGGAGTGGGATTTTTATATTTTCTACGCGGAAGTATTTTTCCAACCAAGAAACATCCAAGTTGTTATTTTAAGAAAGTACAAGTTCACCCACGTCATACTAGGATCAAGTCGTCAAGTTGTTGTATCATTTACCGTGAACTTTCGATTACGTGAAATTCCAAAACAGTGAACTTTCGATCATGTGAATGTCGGGGTATTTCATATTTCTGAATTTGTTCACATTTTCGATTCGACCAGCTTTTTTACCGTTAATTCTCTGATTTTTGTCAATACTTTAATGTCAGTTTAAGTGTTTATGCATATCCTCAAACGATTATTATAGCGGCATATGTTAATCTTGACCTGATATATACCATCTTTTAACGCCTTGGTAGCCTGCTATTTTTATTCCTTTGGTTCTTAACGTGATTGTAATGTTGGGTATATCCGGAATATGTAAATTTTATAGAGTCTAAAATTAATATTTGAAGCGGCGATACTAGCGACATTATATTTCTCACTGCATATCACAACATTAACTCATTTATCTGCGACACGCACCTAAACAAATACTACTTTCGATCATTCACAATAATACCAAAAATTTGATCTCTTATTATTGTGTTTATTACCCAAGACGCAAACCAGTCATGATCATCTTCACGACATTATATTTAAGTAATGATAAAATTAAAACATACTTCTAGGCGCAATAATTAATATACGATCTGATTGCACAGAAATTGTAAGCAAGCAACAAATTGGCCAAATAAATTTTAATATTTAAAATTACATATTTCCATTTGCAACAAATTCCAGTGGCAAACTTCAACAAAACTGTGAACAACAGACAGTGCCACAAACAGCAACAACAACAACAAAACAACACCAGCAAAAAAAAATTAATTCCCATATAGACTTCAACTTGACCGCACTAAACAACCGCTGATGAGACCGAAAACAATAATAACATGCGGCTAAAATGAATGCAGAAAAAAACAACAACAACAAAATCACATGAAAAACAAGTACAAAAATACAGAAAACAAATGAAAATGATATGGAAAAATGTGAAGAGAAATGGGAAAGGTATGCCCGGAAATTAAAAGAAGGGGTATTTGAAATAAAGTGATTATGGTATGAGATATAGATGTCGCTGCCATGATTTGTTTGTTGTCCACTCCCGTACAACAATGGGGAATTCTAATTAGAATAACGAAGTATGCTTCTCTCTAATCAGAACAAAAGGGTCAGTTAGTAAATTGGTATGCTGTGTAATTGGTTTCCAGGGGGAAGGGTTGTGTGATGTAATGAATTAAATTTCTTTATTGTATTTTTTTGGATAACAGAGAAATGTGAAGGCGTGTGCCATACCACGCCCTCCTTAAAGCCTAGTTTACTTAAGGATTTATGTAGATTTGTGCGTAAAACAACTAACATGCTATATTAAAATTCCTCTTTTTAAAAATACAAATAATTTATAGTCCATTTTATATGGGGACTTCGAAACTAATTTTACTTTAACTTTTGAATGGTCAATTTTTGAAAGTGTGTGTGTGATGATGGTCCTCATTGTGTTCCTTTGTGCGTTCATTTACATACATATCTCTATGTATTTATGTCTTCGCCTCTCTTAGCCTATCTTAGTTAGATATGCTCATTACAACCGAACAGAAAAGGGGTTGACTTTGTCTGACCATTACTCCTTTACAAAAGCCAGTGTCCAGATTTGAAAATATGATTTTGTTCCCAACTCCCTCCACCGTTTTGCAACATTTAACCCAAATGAGTTGACGGCAGCAATTGTTAACTTTGCCTTCCTTCCCATCGAATGTTGACCTTTTTATCATAACAAAAACAGGTTTTGTCCTGCCAGTGAAAGTGGTAGTTATTTTGGTTTTTGTTTGCCCCCTTCTCCACCATGAGTGGACAAGGACTTCTGTTCGGTTGGTCAGTATTAGAAAATGAAGAGTGTTTAGATTTTTAATTGTGTTGAACCAACAGGCATGACAATGAAATTTTGAAGTTTTTGGTTGGAGGTGGTGTGGGATGGATGGAGTTGGACGAATGAAATGTTATGAATTTATGGTATTCCAAATAAATATTCTATTGGGTGAATTTTTGTTCTTTGGGAGTTTTAGTAGAGATGATATTATATTGAAGGGGTTACAGAATAGTTGTGAAAACAAACAAAGGATAATATTAAATGATGAAAGTCTAATAAAGGGGGAGGAGGCTTTAGGATGACAGAAAGAAAACCCCTATCGTTTTTGATAATGATCCGTTAATATTTAAGGGATGAAATGGACAAAAAAAAATATTTTTGTTCATTTTTCTGGTCGCTTTAGAGACCGAAATTATGACCCGAACAACACAAAATTTTACACCAGGAAGGGAATCTGGCACGAGAATAAGCATGACTGTCAATATTTAGCGGGTCAATGGACCCAGACTTTTGTGTGAAAAATTACAAAATTCCTGAAGGATTTAAACTCAATCAACTATTATTACCCCACTACAGGGTGAAAATGTCGCGCTGATCGCTTTGCAATTTTACATGAAGTTCCGGTTATGGTCGATGACGATGCCTATAATTTTCGATAATGTTGAGATGATATTTAGGGAACCGAAAAGATTTGTAAAATATATTAGGTTATAAAGTGGAACTGTTGACCTATAATCGGTCATGAGGGTGCAAATATTGCCTAGTCTCAGAATATAGAACCCCAGATAGTTGTTGCTTGCCTACGGCCTATGGGTTTTAGCCCATAAGTGAGTGTAATTTGGATTTTCGGATTCCAAACAATTTTCACTTCCATGCAGGTCCCTCATATTACAGTACGTTGAAGTTCTTAGCCCAATTTTCTAACCTGAATGTCAGAAATTTTTATTTATGTTTATAAAATCGTTAATATCCTACCTTCAAAGAGGGACCAAGATAAACCTGGGTTTTGCCATGTTAAAGCCAATCAGAGCGGTTGCTTGGTATCTATCATTCTCTACGTTACCCTCACGTGAGCGTGAGCAAATCGAGATGTATAAAGCAGCAGGTGCCGATGGATTACCAGCCGAACTATTCAAGACCGGTGGTCAGATGCTGGTGAGGTGCATGCACCAGCTGATTAGTACAATTTGGCTAGAGGAATGCATGCCCAATGAATGGAAGCTCAGCATCCTGTGTCCCGTGCACAAAAAAGGAGACAAGATAATATGTGCCAACTATAGAGGTATTCGTCTCCTTCCTACAGTGTATAAAGTGCTCTCCAGAGTGGTGTGTGAACGACTCAAGCCAATGGTCAATGACATTATTGGCATATCCACCATAGACCAGATTTCCACAATCCTGAAATATTACGCCTGTTTGTCGACTATAAAGCCAGATTCGACAGCTTAATCCGCTCAGAGGTGTTTAAAGTGTTCGTTCGGCATTGCTGCAAAATAATTACGGCTAAGCAGAATAACTTCATCAGCAGTTATAGTCGGGAAGCACCACTCGGAGGCCTTCAATACAGAATTGGGATTCAGATAAAGTGACAGTTTGCTGGAAAAAGTCATCCGAGATGCAAATGTAAACAGAAATGGAGCTCTGTGCACGAAATAGCACATATTACTCGCTTTTGAACGAATTGACTGGCAGTAATGGCAAGAAGACCAATCTGATGGTATCATCACGCAAGACGTTCAGTAGACTCGGGCCAACTGTGGAACTCGAAAACTACAGCTTCGAGGTGGTGACCGATTTTATAGATCTCAGTACCGCCATAAACAAAACTAATAACATCAGCTTGGAAATTCGGAGATGAATAGTGTTGGCCAACAGATGCTGTTATGGCCTGAGTAAGCAATTCGAAAATAAGACCACCTCTCGCCAGATCAAAATCACCCACAACATGACGCTGGTACTACCTATGTTGTTGTATGGATCAGAAGCATGGGTATTTGCGCGAGCAGATAAGGCAGCTCTTTAAGTGTTTGAGAGAAAAATTCTTCGAAAGATCTACGGTCGATCTGCGTCGACGGTGAATATGGGCGAATGAACCATGATTTATACCATATATTCTCAGACATCGACATAGTCAGCCGTATCGAACTGCAGCGACTACGTTGGCTAGGTCTTGTTGTGAGAATGGACGAGTATGCCCCAGCTCAAAAGGCATATAAAAGCGAACCAACTGATGGTTCACGCAGAAGGGGAGGCCACGGACGTTTCGGAACATGGTCTTTCAAATTGGACAAGGTCGGCTTATGAAACAAATGTTCTGTCCCAAGGCAGCTAAGTTAATATGTATGTTGCCTTTGGGTAGAGTAGCTATCCTTTCGGGGGTCACATTTCTTTAAAATATAATTTTAAAATTTACGTTGAGCTTCCAACTGTAAAATCGAAAATCTACTAACTAGATAATAGTAATTCTTACACAATTGAAACCCCTAAATTTTCATCGACATTTCGATGCATCTCATCGATATGATAATTTTTATAAAATGTGTGCATATGATCAAAGTTTGAGGTGTTACAATCTTCTGGCTCAAAACATATAATGCCTATCTAGTTGCGTATTAATTTCAAAATAAATTCCCTTCACTCCAAAAATCATCCACCCTTTTCCGAACGACATGCATATGTTTAATGTAATCCTCAGTATTATAATTTCTAAGTGTCTGATGAGTTTAATCCTTTAAAATAGATGTTAATTTATAAAATAAAAATTCCTTAGGCTGTTGTTCAAAGCTGATTTTTATTTTCTAGTTAAACGACAAAAAACGGGAGGAAGTTAAGTGTGGCACAGAGTGACGGCGGTGATTGCGTCGACATAGGAGGAGCTCGCCGACAACTTGCCAAGCAATGCCTTTCTTCTACTCTTCTCAGTTGTGGCGATAAAAACTAATTGGAAGTCACTCAGCCGTATTGAGGGAGGGCATTTTTTCAAAAACAAAACGAGCGAAGTGGTGAGTAGAATCAGCAAGGCATGTTGTTATATCACAGCATCACTTCATCTACATGCAATGCACAAAATTTGATATTTTCCTAAAAGGATTTTAATTAGAAAATAAATACAGTAACTTTCGAAAAAGTCACAACAACAACAAACTACAGCTACTAGTAAAAAACCTCTAAAACGTTGAAAGCATTTTTACTACTGGCGGTAGCCATTAAAACTTAGTTAAAATTAAATACACAGCTCTCTAAATTGGCTAAAAGCAACACAAAAATTTGGTCAAGAAATCCACAAATGTTGTTGTAAGTTTTGTGAGTATAGCAACAGCAGCAACAACAACAATAAAAATGAAATTGAAAGCTTTTAATGACCCTTAGATCTTGAAAACGAATTAAATGCACATTGCAAATACTAAAAAATTAAAACAGAATCCAAATAGACACACATACATTCACACACACACAGCTATAAACCCAGTTGAAAGCCATTATTTGTCAAATGATGAAGCAAGAAAAAAATAGTAAAATAGTGAAATAACTACAGAATGATTTGGCCTTCGAATCGTGTCGAATTTTATATAACCTACAATATTTAATGTTATTTAGATACTGACAGTCTATAAACGGGGAAGGTTTAGGTATGTCCGTAGAATTTTTTTACAGTTCAAATCCTCGCTTAGTGGATAATATGTTTAAATAAAATCCTTATGGTATCAGGATTTAAATACTTATAAATGGGTCCAAATCGGTTTAGATTTAAATATAGATCCTATAACTATTTTCATTTCCACATTCAAGCATGGTTTCGGTTCAGTAATGTTTTTTTGTTTTCTTTTTTTTTATGCAGCAGGAGTTGGAATCCTCCATTTGTTGAACGAATTGAGAAGGAGTCGGCCAAAGTGGTACTGATAGTAAATGGCGAGAAGATCAAGCTGATGATATCAACGCAAAAGACGTCCAGTAGACTCGGACCTACTATGGAAGTTGAAAACTACAGATTGGAGGTAGTAAACGATTTTATATACGGTACCGCCATAAACAAAACTAATAACATCAGTTTTGAAATCCTGAGAAGAATAGTGTTGTTGGCCAACACTGCTACTATTGCCTGATTAAGCAATTCAAGAACATTGTCACATCTCGCCGGACCAAACACACACTCTACAGTAGGGATAAGTAAGTCGACTTTCCACTAATCGATTAATCGACTTTCTGTGTTGAAAAATCTAAAAGTCGAAGTCGACATTTGAACATGTTTAACAAAATCGAAAGATCAAAAAGTCGACTTTTTAGTCAAAGGCAAAAATCGAAAAGTCTAAAAGTGGACTTTTGAGCTCGACTAGGTATCTCTACTCTACTAGACGCTGATACTACCCGTGCTGTTGTATGGATCTGAAGCAGGGTGAATATCGCCGTCGAATGAACCATGAGCTGTACCAACAATTGTCGGACATCGACTACGTTGGCTAGGTCATGTTGAGAGAATGGATGAAGAGCGAACCAGCTGAAGTTCCACGCAGAAGGCCCCGAATCCGATAGCAAGATCAAGTGGAAGACAACATCTCGGAACATGGTCTTTCAAATTTGACGAGCTGAGCACAATACCGACACACCTGAAAATATTTTTAAACTCGGCTTATGGAACAAACGCTCCGTCACAATCCAGCTAAGTAGTAAGTAAGACTGTTGTTGGACATTGCGGATTCTTGGAGAGTGAACTACATATATAAGTTCGAGATGCATCCATGATTGGCATATCCCCATGTTTTAACCGAAATTGCTGTAATGTGGTAGTACATATACCTTGCGAAAAACGTTTCCCCGAAAATTTTCAATATATGTTCATGTTCTTGAAAAGTTTAATAAAATGATCTGGTTAACCAAAAAAAATCTCCATACCAAAACCTAGGTTCATATCAATGAGCATTTGTTCCATAAGCCGAGGTTAAAAAGTCTTCAAGGCTCGTCCTGTGCGCAACATTTCCAATTTGAAAGACCATGCTCCGAAATGTTGTTTTCTACTTGATATTTCCATCCAGTTCGTGTCCTTCCTCTTCTACGTGATATCTCAGTTGGCTCGCTTTATACACCTTTTGAGGAGGGGAATCCTCATCCATTCTCACAACATGACCTAGCCAACGTAGTCGCTGCAGCTCATAGTATCATCTGTTGGCCAACACTATTCTCCTCCGAATTTCAAACTAGATGTCATTTAATATCTCGACTAGCTGAGTCGATCTAGACATGTGTGTTCTTCCGTCCGTCTGTCCATTATAATTTGTAAACACGAAATTTTGCATGTTGGACTGGTTTGGCCAAAAAAGACCCCTTTTGTTTTTGAAATGAAATCGACAAAAATTTTTTTTTGTCTGGTTTTCTGATTGTTCTAGAGGCCACAATTATCACCAGAACACCACGAAATGTTACATCAGGAAGGGAATCTGACCAAAGAATAAACATGATTGTTTTGATAAAGATCAATATTTAGCGGGTCAAATGAACGCACAAAATTTGCATTCTGGGCCCTATACATTTACTCCTGAAGAACATGGACCCGATAAGTAAATATTATATCCAAGAGGTGTTGTTGACCCTTATATTGATTGCATGGCTGTGGGTACTCGGAAATGGGAGATATAGGTAAATATTTAAATGTGTCTATGTGTTATGATATTGAGGCGGAACTGTCGCTCTGATCGCTTTGAAATTGTACATGAAGTTTGGGTTATGGTAAAGGACGATGTCTGTAATTTTCGGTTACCTTGAGATGATATTTAGGGGGTGCAATGAACCGAAAAAATTATTTGTGTCTGATTTTCTAATCCCTCTAGAGGCCATTATTATATGCATAACATCACATATTTTACATGGTGAAGGGGATCTTATCAACTACGGCTATTTATATGATTATCAGGCCAAATCGACCAAAACCTTAAATGATTAAAATTGTTATTTTATGGCGTAAATATTCAACCTGAAAAAAATATTTGGAAAATATTTAAGGGTTAGAAAGTGGGGCTGACCTATAAATCGTCAAGAGGGTGCAAATATCGCGAAATATTACCAGAATCCGAATTTAGAACCGCAGAACGTTAGGTTTTCCTTGTAGTTG
This sequence comes from Musca vetustissima, assembly GCF_032173495.1. Lineage (NCBI taxonomy): Eukaryota > Metazoa > Arthropoda > Insecta > Diptera > Muscidae > Musca > Musca vetustissima. The sequence goes on along the minus strand of NW_026884874.1, from coordinate 38,929 downwards.
TGTAGGGAATAAGGTCGTCTCCGTCCGACTATACTGCTCCCATAGAATGGGAATTTTTCACACAAAAATTTGAATCTATTTGACCCGCTAAATATTTTTCTACAAAGAAGATTTTTATCCAATACAAACCCGGAGTGTCAAATTAGAGTCATTCTGATGAAAAAAATGCGTCTACAAGATATACAATATCATCATCAAAACAGTCATGCCAATTCTATGGTCAGGCCACTTTTTCTGTGTAGTGTAAAACTTCGTGTGGCCTCTAAAGCGACTAGAAAAACATATAAAAAATGGTTTTTGTTCATTTCGTCCTCTAAATATAAACCAATCATTACCAAAAACCATAGGGGTTTTCATTGGCCAGAAACCGACCTTCATGCAAAATTTCGTGACTTTTGGTCTATAACTGTAGCCTGCATAACAAATTATAATGGGCAGACGGACTGGCGAACACACATGTCTTGATCGACTCAGCTAGTCGAGATATGACGATCGGTATAATACAAGTTGGGTCATTTTCGACATCTTGAAGGTATTAGCCGTATTTTTAGGGAATTTTTCATTCTTGAAGGCGCATTGCATCAGTGAAGTGTTTTGACACAGCCACACCCGCCTCATGTTCAGTATTTTTAATTGCCTGCAATTTGGCCTTCCAAGTTATCGGAGGATGAACAAAATCTGTGTATTGTATATTTTGTAGCCGTAATTTTCAGCGGAGTGACTCTAATTTGGCACTTCGGCTTTGTTATGAATAAAAATCGTCTTTGTAGAAAACTTGTATGATAAATCCATGCCCTAGCTTATACTCTATATAATGATCTATCCATACTCTATGTATATTGATGGTATAATGCGTATTTTACAACTTAAGATACATTTTTTGGTTCTTGGAGTGTAATAAAATGGCTAGCTAAATTTGTCCCTTAAATTATTTTTGAATGGACCGTTAAGTTTCAGAAAGTACGTGTTTCTTTCTAGTGATATCTAAACTTAGCAAAAGTTTCGATTCTATATCCCGTGTTAAAAAAATAAACTTCCTATTACATATAATTTTATAAATATTTTAAAACTATATATGCTGATCCCACTCCTTTAGGTGTACATGAAATGCATCATCATGATATTCTACTAATTTCGAAAAATAAATACCTTGGAAAGAAATCATTCACATATTGTGTCCCATACCTGTATGTAGGGTAAGAAAATAACACAATTCTATTAAAAACAAAACAGAAAAAAAAACTCAAAAAATATAATTGCAAACTACAGTCATGGTGGAGGAGAGCAAAATCTCCTTTTTTTGCCAAAAAATGAACTGAACAAAAACGGAAATGTTACAAGAAGACTTAAATATAAAATAAATAAAAATACAAAAACAACAACACATAAAAACTGAAATAAAGCAAAATTCGAGGAAACTACACTGAAAAGCTTTCATCGTCAACGTACCGAGTACGAGAATAGCATTTGTTTGTTCTCGTCGTACATCATCAAACAGCATTGAGCTCTAAGAAAACCGCAAAATCGTCTGCCATAACTAATTAATGCAACACCCGGAGCTTTGTTAGTTTTTCCTGAAGAACAGCAGGATTGACACGAACACACACACACGCACACAATCACCTAAATGAACACCTCCCACCGATCCGGAAAAAAAGAGAAAGGCAAACACCCACCTAATAAGGAGAAACACACACACACAGGCATATAAGTATAGCTACCCTCTTGCAACCCTATTACCCTCATTTACTCTGGGCAAAATCGAAAACATTCTAAAAAAGCAGCAAAAAACGAACATCAAATCCTCATTTTTTAGGGAGTCTCCTTGGCTTTTCATGTTTTTTGTTCGCCTTTTTTCCATTTGATAGCATTTCAAATCAGCAAATGAAAATGCTGGAAAATTTTTGTCTTTTTTATAAGTTGTTTTGTTGTTCCTTTGCATTCTGTGTACCTCGTTTTTCGTTGTTTTTTTTTCTTGCCTTGCACCACTTATTTCTGTGAATTTATTTCCTTATTTTTTGCTGTTTGCTTGCGTTTGTCCTGCATTTGTTTGAGTCCTTTTTCGCTGTGAAGTAGAAAAAAATCTGCGCATGACTTAATGTTGTTGCATTAAACAGCATTTCCTACGACGACTACGACGCTTTTTTATCGTGTTGCATACTTTTGGCCTCCATTGATGGCTGTGGGCTGACCACCCACCCACTCAATTCGTACGTTCGTTTTGTCTAAATTTTTTGTAAACAAAAGTCTAAAAAAGACAGCACAGCAGCACTTGTAGTTTATCTTTTGTTTTTATCACTTCATTGTTTTTTTTTTTTGGATTTTGTTTTTCCATTTTTTTTGTCCGATTATTTAATGCAGAGCTCCGCCCGTCACACGTGCCTTTCTATAAATTGTTTTTCTTTTTTTATTAGCAACAGCAGCAAGTTCTCATTTCATAGTGTCCTGTATAAGTTTTGCTGCAATTGCACTCTGGCATTATTAGCTCTCAGATTGAATGCTATTGCAAAGAGAAGTGGGTGAGATCTCTTTAAATTGCAGAAATGTTCAATTGTAGTTGATAAGTGAAGAAAATGAAAAGCCACAATCAATTTATTTTGTTTCGTTGTGAGGGGGTATGAGTTGCATATTTTTTAATAAAAGGTAATTTTAAGGACTTCCACAGGTGATGGGACAAATCATTTCTTATTTGCACTCCTTGCCAACATAGTTGTTTTATTTTAAATCCAGAAAAAAGATATTTGTTACTGTTAAAATATTGTCGAAACCTGGAAACACTTCTTCTGATACCTCCGATAAAAACAGACAGCCTTTTTATCTGTAAACATTTAAAAGGTATTCGAAATTTAATTTTTATTGCTTCTCGGTTTATAAATCATACCTTTTTTAACTCCAGATTTCTATGCACCATTCTGTGCACCATTTACCTAAAATCTGGCGAATCTATATATCTTTCTTTTGCCTCTTACAAACATATGCACAAAGACATAATACCCTGTACCACAGTGTGGTGAAGGTTATAATTATCCCCCACACAACTTTGTTGCCAAGGTTTCATAACTTTGTGAGGGCTCAAGAGTTTGTAGGGTGAGTTCTGGCCAAAGAAAACTTCTATTGTTTTTGGTAATGATCAGTTAATTTTTAGGAGATGAAATGGACCAAAAACTGCATTATACTCTACACAACTGTATTATACCCTACTACTGTCAGGGTATTAGAGCTTAGTACAGCCCCAAGAGTTTGCAACGTCCCGAAATATTGATCTTAGGCCGTTCGTCGAAAATGTCGATAAAATCGGAGAAATTATCTAAATTCCAGGAGCCCAGGAGCTAAAACTCGACCATTAAACTGTTTTAAATCATTTATACAAAGCTGGATTCCATAAGAATCTCGATGTTTGGGTGCCACACTAATTAACAGAAAACAATAGGATGGATCGCATTTCCATCGGCTAAGCCTTGGCCAAACAGAATGAGATAGACACATTTCATAAACGGATTGTGACTGGAGATGAGTAATGGATCACAAACAATAGCCCTGTGCAAAAACGATCTTGGTCAAAGAGCGGTGAAGCACCTTAAACGGTGACCAAAGCAGGACTTACGGCCAGCAAGATGTTGCTATGCATTTGGTGGGACTAAATTCGGATATCTACAGTCAACAACTGGACCGTTTGAAGATAGATAGCAATTGACCAGAAACGGCAAGAATTGGCCAACAGGACAACGCTAGGCCATACACATGTACAGTGACTCGTCAGAAACTTCGGGAGTTTGTAATGCATCCACCATACAGTCCGGACTTGGCACCAAACGATTATCATCTTTTTTGCATTGCAAAATTTTCTTTAATTATAAAAAATTCGTATCTAGGGATTATGAAAATCGACCTCTAGAGTTTTTTTTGCAAATAGAGAGAGAGGCCATCTATGAGAGAGGCATTTTGAAAATACATTTAAAATGGCAACAAATCATACAACAAAAGGGTGCATATTTGGCCCAAAGCGCACATTCCGAAGCATGTTAAATAAAGTCCTATAGTTCATATAAAAATAATGGATTTCTTTTCCCCCACCCTAATATACATCTAATAGAAACCATATTTCCCAATTTCAGGATCACAATTTCATCCCGATCGCTTCACCTAAATATTATAGTACCGCATTTAGTACACATTAGTGCAAGTTTCAAAAACTTCCCACATATTCCCATCCAACACTACACAATTTCAAAATTCTATCCCTATTGGTTCACCCAAAATTTAAATTGTACAAAATTTAGTACACATTAGTTCGAATTTCCAGAACTTCAAATATATATTCCCATCCTACAACGCAACAGTGATCCTAATTTCAAGATTCCAGCACTATATGCTCACTCACATCCACATTTGGCACCATTTAGTGCAAATTTTCAAAACTTCCTACAGATTCAGGATCCCAGCTCTATCAGTATACCCAAAATTCAAATTGTACCAAATTTTGTACAATACAGTACTGATAAATATTAATTTCCAATACTACATCCATGCCCCAATCCTACACTACAACAGTAACCTTAAGTCTATATTTCAGCTTTCCACCTTTATCGGTTCACCCATATCCAAATTTGGTACCATATAGTACACATTAGTACAAATATCCAGAACTTCCTACACCCAAATTCTACACCCAAACAGAGATCCTAACTTCAAATTTCAAGTGTTCCAGCTGTATTGGTTCACCCAAATACAAATGTTGTACCTTATAGTACACATTAGTAAACTTTTCCAAAACATCCTTCATATCCCCATCCTACACTCCAACAGCGATCCTAACCCCATATTTCAGAATCCCAGCTTTATCGGTTCACCAAAAATTCAAATTGTACCAAATAGAGTAAAATTTAGTGCTTTTCGTACACCTGACCACCGGCAGAGGGCATTACATGCATATTTTAACTATTTTTCGTCTATTTTCTTAGAAAAATTGCAAGTTTTTCGGTAAAATTGATAAAAAAATCGAATTTTGAATCAAAATGATGTTATAGGGAAAAACTCATTTTTTGAAAAGAAGACTCGAAAATCGAGATGGACCTATGATTCCTTCTCTATAGTTGCTTAAAATTGATAAAAAATTCGAATTTATTTTTATTCAAAATGATGTTATGGGAATACTTTTTTTTAAGTGGGAGACTCGAAAATCTATGTAGACCTATGGTTCCTTCTACGAATTTGCTTTAAATTGATAAAAAATAGAATTTCGAATCAAAATGATTTTATAGGGAAAAAATCATTTTTTTGAAGACTCGAAAATCTAAATAGGCCTATGGTTCCTTCTCCAAAGTTAATTCAAATTGATAAAAAATCGAATCGAAAATTAATTTTTTGAGTCTCCCGAAAATCGAAATTTCTTCTCCAAATTTGCTTAAAATTGATAAAAACATCGACTTTTGAATCAAAATGATGGGAATGAAGGGAAAAAGTGGAAGACTCGAAAATCGAGATAGACCTATGGTTCCTTAACCAAAGTTGCTTAGAATTGTCCACAGAATCATCCTAGGGGATGGAATTAATCGATTTTTTGGCCCACCTAATATATATATATATATATATATATATTACTATAACTTACAATTTGAATACTATGAACACCTCTTGTGTATAGCAAAGTGGTGTACGAAATCATATAATCGGATCCGCCTGCCTTTAATCATTTCGCGTAACAATAACCCCATTTATAACATTTTGATACCGTCCTTATAAGTTCCTCCCATATTTTATTCAAGCACCCTGTATCAGCAATGTGTAAAATATATTCAGAGAGTACTCCATCACAACATAAAGAGACCGGTAACATATGCGAGTTGAATAAATCTGCAAAGTAGAAAGTCTGCACAGCATAAACTCATCTAAAAGAGAGAAAATCTCTTTCCAAATCTACTCGTAACCAAAAGCCAACACGTGGCGCTGAACACATCAAAGAAAACAGCAACAGAGGCACGCAACATAAACGAAATGTAAACAAATCATAAAGCAACAGACCGACCGACGACCGGCAATGAACAGTCAAAGCAACATAAATGACACAGGCAAACACATACACAAGCACACACACTCCAAAAAGAAAGTGTTAAGAAAAATATCGACATGTAGCGGTTAGGCTACAAAGGATTATATGTGACAATAAAATTCATGTGAAAAATCTTATAAAAATTACCCAAAAATATGAAGAAAAACAAAGAGATATCCGCGGAAGTGGGCTAGAGACAAAAATGTAATTAAAATTTTTAAAATTATATAAACAGTAAGAGATTTGGTTGGAACTTAGAAATAAAATTAAGAAAAACATAATATTAATCACATATGCATACATACATGTACACATGGACTGTGTAATGCGGCTGATTAATACATAGGTAAACAACATTGAACATTATTTTGTAGCATACGTACACATATCCTTACACTCTAGTTACTCATATGCCTTAGCAGTGTGGTTCTTATTTACATACAAGTGTATGTGTGCTCTATGTATTCTTGTAATCCTGTAAAACAATGGTTCTTATTAAATTAACACGCATGTTTCAGCCATTCACACATTCACTGATATGTTGCTACTACAACACCACCACCACACCTGACATATCCCAAGCACTTATGGTGTTGCTAATGACAGCTCTTTATGAATGATGGCGATGGAGTTGGTACTATAACAACAGCAACAAGAGCCACCCAATTCCCTGCATACCAGTGCAAAAGGCATTATGTATGCTAATGTTGCAGGATGAGTACTGAATTTTAATTGTTTTTTTGTTTGTTTAAAAAATAAACAAAAGAAGTAGTAATGTGAGCGTCTTAGAAACTTTTTTAGAAATGAGTCTAATTTCAAACCGGAAACTATAGTTTCATTAGACGCATTACATTTAGAAAATGCGTTAGATATTCTTTTGGGCCTGTTATTTTGTTGTGTCAAGCAACAACGACTTCGATGAGCTTTATAATCTTAAAATGTTATAGGATATTGTTACGCGCATCTAGAAAACCGCGGTCAATGATTCGAATTGTCGACGGGATTAAGAAGGAAATATATTTGTCTGGGGGGAAATAAATCCATTAGGCCGATCGTCGAACATGTCGATAAAATCGGAAATGTGATCGAAGGAGTCCAGGAGCTAAAAATCGACCATAAAACTGTTTTAAGCCATTTTTACAGAGTTGGATTCAAAAGAATAGAAATAGGATGGATCGAATTTCCATCTGCGAAGCCTTGGCCAAAGGGAATGAGATAGACCCGTTTCTTAAACGGATGTTGACTGGAGATGAGAAATGGATCACTACGATAACCCTGTGCGAAACGATCGTGGTCTAAAAGATGTGAAGCACCTTAAATGGTAGCCAAACTAGAACTAACGGCCAGGAAGATTCTGCTATGAATTTGGTGGGACTAGAGGGGATTATTTAGGATTATTACAGGAGGAATATTTGAGTTGCTTCCATATGGCCAAACGCTAAATTCTGATCTCTACTGTCAACAACTGGACCGTTTGAAAATAGCAATTGACCAGAAACGGCCAGAAGTGGCCATCAGGAGAGGTGTCGTGTTCCACCATAGAGCTTCGCAGCGCTAATGGAGTTAAACATGGAACTATATTTCATATTTTTTTTCGTCTGAATCGGAAAAACATTAGTACTTCGGTGCACTGTTGTAAAATTGGACAACATTATATTTCAATAGGTTTCAGGTGGGGCCCAAATAAATGAGCTGTACCACAATTCATCCAAATCGGATCATAAATGTGATCTTTACTTTGTTCCCGGTTTTACATCCACAGACGGAATGAGGGATATTCCTAAAAGGTCTCTTCATTTAAAGCAACTATCCTTTTGCATGTTACAAACATATGCAACGCAGTGTGGTATGGCAAAGGGTATACAAAACTCGAGGGAGCCCTTGATCTGCCAATTGAGGCGTCCGGAAGGAAGATGATCATGTTATCTATTACATCGGTAGTCCAGGGTATGGGTGCAATCACTTGAGTTCAGGGACTACCGGGCAAGAGCAATCTCGACCTAACCTCCCGAGACAATCGGAGGCCCGAAATATAATTCCAATCGGAAAACGGTACAACAATCATAGAATGCCGAAAAATGAAAAGGCAGATGAGCTGGTGAAGGAAGTGAGTAAGGACATCGCCAAGCTCACGACAATGAAAACGTAGTAGCTAAAGCTGTAGCAGTTAGCTGAAAAGCACAGAACCGATAGATGCCTATCTGCCCACGAGTCCCGCCCGTTGTCAACCGGCGATTGTGAGCAAACATTCCATTCATATGGTAGTTTCTGGGCATCTATAGTTCAGGGTATGGATCACCGGGAAAGAGCAACATCGACCCAAGATACCGAGACAGGTGGGGGCTCGAAATCAAATTCCAAGTCGGAAAACGGCACAACCAGCATATAATGTAGGAAAAATGAAAAAGCAGATAATAAGGTAAAAGGAGTACGTAAGGACATCGGTAAGAATCAAAACCCGGGAAAAAGAAAAAAACTGTCCGTCGAAAGATACAGAGAAAGCGGAGCCAACCAAAAGCCCATTAAGAAGCCTATGGTATGATAAGAAGTGCCGAAATTATACTGATGAGAATAAGAGAGATAGAGGAACATTTTGAGAAAAAACGTGAGCGGGAACAACACGAGATAAACAGGAGTCAGAATGAAGTCCGGAAATATAAAAACCATATCGATGACTTTGGTGCAGGTACATCCTCCTCCTAGATAAAAAGATGGAACCCGGGTGACAAATACATATAGCGTGTTGAGGATCTGGAAGGAGCATTTTGCAAATCTTCTGGTATCAACCAGTAAGGAAAATTGTAAACCCGGGCTGGGCCGACTATATGATCCCTTCATTGAACGCATTTCGTTGTGCAAAATGCATGTCAGTCGGTCAAACATTAGGAGTTTGGTGTACCTAAAATCGGACGAAAATTTATGTGGGAGCTATATTCAAATCTGAACCTATTTGAATGACTTAATTCAGTATATTACCTAGCCAAGATGAGGTCAGAATATCAATCAATCGGCTGAAGAATAATAAATCAGTAGGTGCCGATGGTTTACCAGCCGAACTATTCAAGACCGGTGGTCAGATGCTGGTCAGGAGAATGCACAAGCTAATTAGTACAATTTGGCTAGAGGAATGCATGCCCAATAAGTGCAACCTCAGCATCCTGTGTCCCGTGCTCAAAAAATGAGACAAAACGATGTGTGCCAACAATAGAGGAGTTAGTCTCCTTCATTCAAAATAAACCAGGTTTTTCACTTTGCGCCAAATCCTGGAAAAGACCCACGAAAAACACATTGACATATTCCACCTATTCGTCGACTGTAAAGCCACATTCGACAGCCCTACCCGTTCAGAGGTGTTTATAGGCCAGTCTGCGTTCGGCATTCCTGCAAAATGAATACGGTTATAGAGGATAACTTTAACTGGCACAAGGCCAGCAGTTAAAGTCGGAAAAGACTTGAATAACGAACTAGGGTTCAGACAAGGTGGCAACCTCTCGTGTCAAATTTTTAACATCCATCTGGAAAAGGTCATACGAGAGGCAAAAGTGGACAGAACAAACAACACATGTTACTCGCCAACGCCAACGCCTACGCCGATGACATCGACATAATGGTTCGAACATTGGGAGCAGTAACATCCACATTTGAGCGAATTGAGAAGAAGTCTGCAAAGGTGGATCTGACAGCTGATGGTATCAACGCGCAAAACGTCCAGTAGACTCGAACCATCTGTGGAATTTGAAAACTACAGCTTCGAAGTAGTCAAAGATGTTATATAACTCGGTATCATCATAAACAAAACTAATGACATCAGTTTTTAACTTCGGAAAAGGATAGTGTTGGCCAACAGATGATACTATGGTCTATTTAAGGAGATTTGAAAAAAATGCAACCTCTCCCCAGACCAAACTCACACTCTACAAGACGCTGACACTACCCTATGCTGGTGTAAGGATCTGAAGCAATCAGATGAGGCAACTCTTGGAGTGTTTGAGAGAAAAATTCTCCAAAATATCTACTGGCCGATCTGCGTTGACGGTGAATATCGGCGTCGAATGAACCACTAGCTTTACCATCTACACACGGACATCGACATAGTCAGTCGTATCGAGCTGCAGCGGCTACGGTAGCTAGGCCATGTTGTGAGAATGGATGATGATGCCCCATCTCAAAAAGCATATAAAAGCGGACCTAATGACGGCTCTAGCAGAAGGGAAAGGCCACGAATCCGATGGAAAGATCAGGATGGAGGATGACATATCAGAGCATGATCCTTCAAATTGGAAAAACTGCGCACATGATGGATTTTTTTTTTTAAGTTCGGCTTATGGAACCAATGTTCTGTTTCGAGCCAGATAATTGAAAAATTGAATTGCATTAAAATGGATTTGGTTTCTCTATTCGGTCGATTAGTTTGTGAATTGAAAAGTATTCAAAAATTGACTTTGAATGTATGAAACATATGACACTTGTTGCTTCCCTCGCAACAAATCCTTTGTAAATGTGCCTAAAGGCTGAGGTGTCCTTTGAGAATAACTGTCAGTCGGCTGATTTTCTTTTTGTTAAGCATTAAAATTTGCTTAGTCTCAGCATCATCTGAGTCTTACCATAATCATGTGGATATTCATACATGAACATTTTGGGAGAATTTTTTTATTTGTTTATCTACATTTCAGTACAATTTTGGATTTTGGACTGGTAACATATATCAGTACATTTGCTGTTAACACTTCGATATATCATGAACCCCCTAATGTAGGATCGTATTGTGATCTGGCAAATATTCAGTCGGACTTTCAATTTAATCTTTGGATTAAAGGTCTTGTGAGCGATATGTGGATAATTATTACATAAATTTACCTTTTTTTTCCAAAATGTAACAAATCACCAACTCAAAATTGCATACTCAACGAAGGGTACATACGGGGGTAAATGCTTCTTTTCCAGACATAAAATGTTGAAATATGAGTTTAATTTCTTTATAAGAACAAATGCGAAAAACTATAAATACGAAATAGTTTAACTCAACCCCTCCATCCTGCCTTTATGCTGTGATGTCAAAAAGTCCTTTGTATACAATGTTACCCAAAAGTTCTTTATAAACTTTACATATCCTCTAACTATCCTGTTAACAAATTAACAAACGCATGAACACACATAGACATATGGGAGTATGTATATGAACATCCTCTTTTGCATGAAGCCGTGTAGAGTTTGTTGTAATTCACGCACTCTGTACGGCGATCCGGTAGAAAAACTTGCTTTGCCTAACAAAAACAGTTTTAGTTTCCTTTCTTGTTTGGTTAGTTGGTCCCCTTTCCTGTGTGAGCACTTTGTGTGTGCGTATCGCTGGAATGTTTTTAAAGTCCGTTTGGATGTTTTTTGTTTTGCATTTGTGTGTTAAATTTAACCCTTTTTATTCACAGCAATTTTTCACTTAAAAATCATTCGAGTAACAGACGCGCAATCTGTACACAATAACAAGGCCGGCAAACAACAACAATAGCAAATTCGCCCAAACAATAGCTCGGGAAATTACTTATTTGGCCCAATACCAATACTACTACATCCGCATCCTTCCACAACACTTGTCCCATGTCCTTCGTAACACAACAACATGCCGCGTATAACGACAGTGCGTGCCTGCATCAGCCTTATTCTGAAGAGGAAGGAGTTTTGTTTTGTTGTTGCTTGCATTTATTTGCTGCTGTCGTTCAGCCAGGCCTTTCCTGGATACACATCGTCGTGAGTTTACCAGAAACAACAACAGCAACAAAGCCTACTTTATATGGTTGGATAATTGCTGTTGCTTCACGAGACTTCATTGTTATTTTGTGTAGAGCATTTCGATTACGCGCCATCCACTTGGCTCTGACGTCCACAAATTACCAACAACATCACGGCCGGACAGACATATGTAGCTATTGCAACAACGAGAAAATACGAAAATGTTCTCGATGTTACGCATTACAGCCTTCACTGTCATAGCGGTATTGGCGGCCGTGTTATATCAGGAAGTTAGTTGTGTTTCATGGTGTTCCATGGATTTGGATTTAATAGGAAATATTGGATAGACTGGCTAAGGAATAACCTACATCACAAGACTAAGCGTATATAAAATGAAGCAGTAGATAGGGCTATCGGGGATTAAAATTATTATTGGAAAATAGGAAACGTAATTTTCGTGTAAGGTATATAGCGGGTGTAAAATTTCGAAGGTATTAGAAAAAGGGTAGGGAACCCTTTTAAAAGGAAATAAATATATACTACATTGATCGGAGTAAGATTCAATTTAGCCACGATAAATTATCAATATGAGTCCATGTCAGGTCCAACTAGTGTATCCGGAGCCATTTTTATATTAGGTTGGGAAAAAGAAATCCATTATTTGTATATGAATTAGAGGACTTTATTTAACATGCTTCGGAATGTGCACCGTTTTGTTGTATGCTTTGTTGCCATTTTATAGGTAACTTAAATCGGATTTCAATTGTTTTCGGTCCACCTCGTCCCAGTATTATTATCTGATCATCATCGAAAATTATAGGCGTTGTCCTTGACCGAACCTGGATCCTCATGGAAAATTTTAAAGCGATCAGAGCTATATTTCCGCCCTCTACTGTGGTAATGGGTTATTAAAAAATATCTTGTAAATGTTTAAGTGTAAGTCCCACATCCGAGTACATATGACTATATAATTGGTATCAATTTAAAGGTCAACCACTCCTATTGGCTATACTATCGACTTCTCGGGTCTTTCTCTTTCACTGTAGATGTGTGTGGAATACCGTTGTCCTGGTGGAACACGACACCTCTCCTCTTGGCTAATTCAGGCTGTTTCAGGTCAATTGCTATATTCAAACGGTCCATTTTTTACAGTAGAGATCAAAATTTAGGGTTTGGCCATATGGAAGCAACTCATAATAAATAATCGCCTCCCAGTCCCACCAAATGCATATCAGAACCTTCCTGGCCGTTAGTCCTGGTTTGGCCACCGTTTGACGTATTTCACCGTTCTTTGACCATGATCGTTTTCGCACAGGGTTATCGTATTTTATCCATTTCTCATCTCCAGTCTCTATCCGTTTAAGAAATGGGTCTTCTTATTTCGTTTGAAGCCATGTTTCTTTGGTTCAAATCCGTCTCAAACAAGTTGAAGCCGATTTACAAATGTGCATCCGCCCGTCTGTCTGGGTGGGGCGCACAATAACTCTCGAAAGAAGTAACCGATTTCATCCAAACTTTTGACATCGTAAAATTATTTCCATAGTGAAACAAAGTTCGAAAATGGGGAATATCAGTCTACTCCATCAGGTACCTCCACCACATAATGGTAAACCTTTTGTTTTTGGAAGAACGTGTTTAAGGTAGGATATGTTTTAACATAGCCTCAATATAGACCACTGTAGGCTTTTTGGAAGTCTTAGAGAATATTTACTGTTAATTCTGAATAAGTCGTTTAAGTCGCCATAATTCACACATCCTTGCAAAAAATCGGTATCGGTCTAGTATATAGGTATTTTTTCAATTGAGACGAAACGGTCATTCAAGTGTCATACCAATTTGACTGCTAAAAATACCAACATTGTTTTCATAAATGGTTAAATTTTTACTAAATTTTTTTAACAATAAATATAAATACTCCTTATGAGATATAAAAAATAGCGAATGTTAATATGACAGAATTATAGCATATCGACAAGGCATTTTTTATTCTTCTAATTCCAAATGTTCGTCAATATTATGCTACACATTCTTTAATCATTAACAACATGAACATAGGTAATGTGTACATGTGTGTGTGTGTTTTGAAGTTTTAAAAATTACTTTAAATTAGAAATGTCCGTTGCACGCATCTTGATTGCACGTAAGACTTTGCCGTTCTTAAATGTTTTCCTTTTCAAAAAATGAACCTGCATACATATTCATCAAGTAAGTATATAACATATGTTTATATATACAATTGCATAAATACATACTTAATGACTGTATATGTATGTAAAGTATATAAAATCATTCAGTTTTTTTTCAGACAAGTGACAGTGGGAAGAAAAATAAAAAAATGGGAAAATAAATGAGACTCAAAACTATATAATTGTAGCCAATACGGTTGAAAAATTGTCTGAAATCCCCACAATGTCAAAGACTATGGGTAGAAAATCCAAATTATAAAATTAGAACGAATTCTGCTCAAAGTTGTACCAAAACCGTAAATTGCCGAATAATGGAATGGGGAACGGTTATATTGGGGCTATCTTGAAACTCGGGCTAATATTCGTAATTTTGGTAGAGAGATTGCCTATTCATTACTTATGAGTTTAAAAAAGATTTACAGGCGCTTTCGTCTTGTGCGCAGCTCTTCCTATTTGAAAGACCATATTCCGAGATGTTGTCTTGATCTTTCCATCTAATTCGTGGCCTTCCCCTTCTGCGTGAACCATTAGTTGGCTGTCTTTAATGTGACATTTGAGCTGCGGCATCCTTATTTATTCTCACAACATGAACTAGCCAACGTAATCGCTGCAGCTCGATACGTCTGACTATGTCGATGTCCGAGAATAGATGGTACAACTCATGGTACACTTGCCGGCAATATTCAACGTTGACGGAGATCGGCCCATAGATCTTTCGAAGAATAGCTGCTTGCGTAAGTATCCGTGCTTCAGATTCATACAACAGCACGGGTAGTATCAGAGTCTTGTAGAAGGTGATTTTGGTCTGGCGAGAGGAGGCCTTGTTATTAAACTGCTTAGTTAGACCATAGTAGCATCTGTTGGCCAACGCTATCATTCTCCAAATTTCAAAACTGGTTTCGTTAGTTTTATTTATGACGGTACCAAGGTATATTAAATCGTTGACTACCTTTGCATTTCGTATGATATTTTCCTGCCGGATGTTAAAGAGATCACACGACAAACTGTCACCTTATCTGAGTCCTCGTTCGGTATTAAAGGACTCCGAGAGGTCCATTCCCACTTTATCTGCTGATCTTGTGCCAGATAAAGTTATCCTGCATTGGGGTATTAATTTTGCAGGAATGCCGAATGGACAAACATGGCTTTAAACACTAAACAGAACGCATAGGGTTGTCAAATGCTGCTTTATAGTCGACGAATAGGTGACATGAGTCTCCTGAGTCTCTTACAGGATTCCAGTCAATGGTGGATTCGCCAGGCCTGAAGCCGCATTGGTATGGTTCAAGATGTCATTGACCATTGGCTTCAGTCGTTCATACAGTACACTGGATGGCACTGTATATGCTATGGGAAGTAAATTATTTCCTCTATAGTTGGCACATATCCTCGTGTCTCCTTTTTTGTCATTTGGTGCTCCTCATCAGCATCTGATCACCTACCTTGAATAGTTCAGCTGGTAATCCATCGGCACATGTTGCTTTATTATTCTTCAGCCGATTAATCGATATTCTGACCTCATCTTGGCTTTGTGGTATGCAATCTATACCGTCATCTATAATTGTTTCTGGGATATCGTCTTCACCGTTACTATTTGATACCAGAAGCATAGTAGAATGCAATTTCCAGATCCTCAATACGCTATCTGTATCTGTCATTAAGTTTCCTCATCTTCATCTCTACAAGAGGATGTGCATGTACCATAGCCTTCAGTTCGGTGTTTTACCAGTTGGTAAAATATCCGGAACTGATTCTGACTCCTGTACATGTCGATTTGCTCACGTTTTTTTTCTTCTTTCTTCTTTTTTCTGAAAATACATTTTTTCATCTCCTTTTCTCCCGATAATTCTGCATTAAAATCGCTAGAAGAAATTTAATGTCATGGCCAGGGCGCTATTAAAATATGTCTTTGGTCTGTTCATCTTTGTCTTCCGTCGGAGCATGGACACAAATAAGACTGACTTTTATACTTATACTGACAAATACCAAATACCTACCCAAAAATATATATCCCAAAAGATATATCAAAACTCAATATTTCGAGATCTATCGTGATTTCAAAAGACTTACAAACATACTGACTAAATCTACATAGAATTTTATTCTGATCAAGCAAAATATTGGTTTGGGGAAAAAGGAAGGCATTAGGCCGTTCGTCGAAAATGTCGATAAAGTCGGAGAAATGATCGAAGTTGTCCGGTATGTTAGCAATCGTAACATCGCCCAGGAGCTAAAAATCGACCATAAAACTGTTTTAAACCATTTACACAAAGCTGGATTCAAAAAGAAGCTCGATGTTTGGGTACCACACCAATTAACAGAAAAAAATTAGATGGATCGAATTTCCATCTGCGAAGACTTGGCCAAACGTATTGAGATGGACCCATTTCTTAAACTGGAGATGAGAAATGGATCACATACAATAACCATGTGAGAAAACGATAGTGGTCAAAGAGCGGTGAAGCACCTCAAATGGTGACAAACCAGGACTAACGGCTAGTAAGGTTCTGCTAGGCATTTGGTGGGTTTGGAAGAGTATTATTTATTATGAGTTGTTTCCATATGACCAAACGCTAAATTCTGATCTCTACTGTCAACAACCATCCAACAACCATTTTGTGCCATCTTTTCATTTTTAACTTAGTTTTGTCAACCAATCATTCGTGCGACCTTCAGATTTACTGGTTGTATCAGAGTACTATGACCAACCACCTTCCCCCATCTGAAACTGCGTAGGACAATGAAAACGTCCAAAGACTCTAAATTGGCCTTGTCACTGGTCTGCAGAATGTGTACTTTAAGGGTTCTACGACAATAAATATGTCGATGGACTAAACTATATATATCAGACTATAATTTAGAATTAGCAAGGCCACCTCCCGCCAGACCAAACTCACACTCACACTCACACAGACAGTATCAGCGTCTATTAGCATTGGTACTTACGCAAGCAGATGATGCAGCTCTTTGAGAGAAAAATTCTCCATAAGATCCATGGGCCGATATGCGTTGACGGTGAATATCGCCGTCGAATGAACCATGAGTTGTACCACCCATTCTCGGACATCGACATTGTTAGACGTATTGAGCTAAAGGGACTACGTTGTTTTGGTCATGTTGTGAGAATGGATGAAGGTGCCCCAGCCCAGAAGGCACATAAAAGCGAACCAGCTGATGGTTCACCAGAAGGAGAAGACCGCGAATAAGATGGACAGATCAAGTGGAAGACAACATTGCCGATATGGTTTTTCAATAGGAAAAACTTTTTTAAGAACGAAAGTTCTGTCACATGCCAGCTAAGTAAGTAATAATTTAGAATTGTTGTCGATTTCTTATAAAAACACGTCAATGTATTTTTCACCTTATGTCGCACACTCCGATATATTCTAAAGGCCTCACCGTTTTTTTCGCAAATACATTTCCTTAACTTTTATTCCAAATTATATAAAGGAATTTGAAAGTTCCACTGTATAATGTTGTTAAAACTATATATAAATACATTAATGAAGAGTATTTGAGTTAAAACTAAAGATTTATCCGAATATACACATCTGTGTAGTTTAAGTATAAATGTGTGTATGCGCCTTTCAATTAATGTACTGAACGAATGAAATAATTATTTTTGTGTGGAACTCTGTTAATGACAGATTTTCAAATAGTTTTACCGTGCTCTCTACAACTTTAAATATAATTACGAATATTAATAATAGAAGACCATGATAAAAATAACACCAAGTTTGAGAGAAAAAAATTAAATTACACTCAAAACTATTTAACACCAATGGCTTACAACTCTCTACTACTTCTATGGCGGCGATTTATTCAGCTGTAAATGAGTGAAAATTTTTGTCCTGACTATGAAACTATGAAATTTCCTATGTAAACTAACAGTGAAAAACTAGTTTTTGTATACGACCAAGTACATAAAGAATGCTCAACAACAAATGGACACACACACGTACATACATACAGACATTCATACATAATACAGGCAGGACATTAATATCCACTTCTGCACTACATTCAAATTTTAACTCATTCTCATGCCCATTACAAATTTATTGCATTTGCAAATGTTAAACGAGTTATTGTTGCTAGAAGAATAACTAGCAACAATTACAACAACAACAATGCGAGGCGATACTGTGAACAGAAGCCCACTATAACTATCATTACTGAGGTATGGACACTTACAGATGAACGCACACACACATACAAACCTACAGTCCTGAATGTATCCTCAAACTATTTCCGTTGCTGTTGTTGATTATGGATGTTGCCCATTAACGCTGTAGCTGCTGCTACTGCAGCCTATGGCTGTTGTTGTTGTTGTCGTTGCTACTGCTTTCTTCGTTCATTGTAGTGAAGCTGTGTGTGCGTGTGTGTGTGTTTATTATAATGAGTTGTTGTTGTAGCCATGGTGTTTGGGGTTGGAGGTTGCATGTTGGAGCCCATTGAATCTATTGAGAGCATGATGCTGTTGTTGTATTTGTGAATTTTTAAATTCTCTATGAGTAGTATCTGTGTATGTGTGTTCAATGGGTGCGTGTGTGTATGTGTGCCTTCGATATTGCCATCTCTTTTTGGTTTTATTTTTTCCATCAACAGATCATCAGCAGCAGCAGCAACAACCAACCAACAACAACATGAACAGCACCACCGTTGTTTTTGTTCACATTAATGGGATGGTCCTATCCTATGCGAGGAATGTGGTGAAGTGTTGTTGTCGTTGTAACAGCAGTCATTGCTGCGCTGCGCTGTCACAGCAGCCGCTATTTGCTGCTAACAAAATTTACACTATTTTAATGGAGTTTTTACCCACATTTAAATGAGCCATACAAAAAGAAATGTTTTGGAAAAACTCAACGAGGAAAAAAGAAAACACTGGCATAAATAAATCTATGAGTGTTAAATGTATGTACATACATATGCTCATATGGAAGTACATACATACTTATTATAATGTTTTTTAAGATTTTCCAAATAAGTAACAATACATGTTAACTTATGTTGCCCTTTAAGTTATGGGGGTATTTTGCTATTGGACAAAAGGGGTTAATTTAAGACACTGCTGCTGCCGGTTTGTCCATGTGTGTTTATGTGTGTTTTGGAGATGTGTGCTTTGCTGTCCATAATAAGGTTAAAATTTATATATTTTGTGTAGAAATTAAAACCAGATTTTTTTGTATGTATGTAAATGCCCAAATGAGTTAAATTAATGCTTATATTTTATGTGGGAATTAAACGAGGATGATGATAATAATTTTGGGAAATTTTACCTTAGGTCCTTGTACATATATTCTTGTAAAAATCCACACCTTGTATAGGTTCTTGAAAATATATTCTTGTAAAAATCCACACCTTGTATAGGTCATTGAAAATATATTCTTGTAAAAATCAACACCTTGTACAGGTCCTTGAAAATATATTCTTGTAAAAATCCACACCTTGTATAGGTCCTTGAAAATATATTCTATAAATACTCCATGCCTTTTATAGGTCCTTGAAAATATATTCTTGTAAAAATCCACACCTTGTATAGGTCCTTGAAAATATATTCTTTAAATAATCCACGCCTTGTTGGTCCTTGAAAAAATATTCTTTAAAAAATCCACGCCTTGTATAGGTCCTTGAAAATATATTCTTTAAATACTCCACGCCTTGTATAGGTCCTTGAAAATATATTCTTTAAATACTCCACGCCTTGTGTAGGTCCTTGAAAATATATTCTTTAAATAATCCACGCCTTGTGTAGGTCCTTGAAAAAATTTTCTTTAAATAATCCACGCCTTGTGTACGTCATTGAAAAAATATTCTTTAAATAATCCACGCCTTGTATAGGTCCTTAAAAAAATATTCTTTAAAAAATCCACGCCTGGTAGTGGTCCTTGAAAAAATAGTCTTTAAATAATCCACACCTTGTATAGGTCCTTGAAAATATATTCCTTAAATAATCCACTCTTTGTATAGGTCCTTGAAAATAAATTCTTTAAATAATCCACTCTTTGTATAGGTCCTTGAAAATGTATTCTTATATAATCCATGCCTTGTGCAGGTCCTTGAAAATATATTCTTTAAATAATCCACGCCTTGTATAGGTCCTTGAAAAAATATTCTTTAAAAAATCCACGCCTTGTATAGGTCCTTGAAAAAATATTCCTTAATAAATCCACGCCTTATATAGGTCCTTGGAAAAAATATTCTTTAATAAATCCACGCCTTGTATAGGTCCTTGAAAAAATATTCTTTAAATAATCCACGCCTTGTATAGGTCCTTGAAAAAATAGTCTTTAAATAATCCACACCTTGTATAGGTCCTTGAAAATATATTCTTTAAATAATCCACTCTTTGTATAGGTCCTTGAAAATAAATTCTTTAAATAATCCACTCTTTGTATAGGTCCTTGAAAATGTATTCTTTAAATAATCCATGCCTTGTGCAGGTCCTTGAAAATATATTCTTTAAATAATCCACGCCTTGTATAGGTCCTTAAAAAATATTCTTTAAATAATCCACGCCTTGTATAGGTCCTTGAAAAAATATTCTTTAAATAATCCACGCCTTGTATAGGTCCTTGGAAAAAATATTCTTTAAATAATCCACGCCTTGTGTAGGTCCTTGGAAAAATATTCTTTAAATAATCCACGCCTTGTATAGGTCCTTGAAAAAATATTCTTTAAATAATCCACGCCTTGTATAGGTCCTTGAAAAAATATTCTTTAAATAATCCACGCCTTGTATAGGATGTTGAAAAAATATTCTTTAAATAATCCACGCCTTGTATAGGTCCTTGAAAAATATTCTTTAAATAATCCACGCCTTCTATCTTACTTAGCTGGCTTGTTACAGAACGGTTGTTCCATGAGCCGAACTTAGAAAAGATTTCCAAGCGCATCAGTCTTGTGCGCAAATCCACCAATTTGGAAGACCACGTTCCAAGATGTTGTTTTCTACTTGATCTTTCCATATAATTCGTGGCCTTCCCCTTTTACGGGTACCATCAGGCTTTTGAGCTGGGGCATTCTCATTCATTCGCACAACATAGCCCAGCCACCGTAGTCGCTGCAGCTCAATACGACTGACTATGTCGATGTCCGCGTATAAAAGCTCATGGTTCATTCGACGCCTATATTCACCGTCGACGCAGATCGGCCCGTAGATCTTTCGGAGAATTTTTCTTTCAAACACCTCAAGAGTTGCCTCAACCACTTGCGCAAGTACCCATGTTTCAGATCCCTATAATAGCACGGGTAGTATCAGCGTCTTGTAAAGTGTGAGTTTGGTCTGGCGGGACTTGGCCTTGTTTCTAAACTGCTTACTTAGACCATAGTAGCATCTGTTGGCCATCACTATCCTTCTCCGAATTTCAGAACCGATGTCATTCGTTTTGTTTATGGCCAAGGTATATAAAATCTTTAACAACCTCGAAGCTGTAGTTCTCAAGTTCCACAGTTGGTCCGAGTCTACTGGACGTCTTGCGCGTTGATACCATCAGCTTGGTCTTCTCGCCGTTTACTGCCAGACCCACTTTGGCAGACTCCTTCTCAATTTGTTCAAAGGCGGCTGTTACCGCTCTCAATGTTCGACCCATTATGTCGATGTTATCGGCGTAGGGGAGTAAAATGTGTTGTTTGGTGTACAGAGTGCAATTTCTGTTCACTTTAGCCTCTCGTATGACCTTTTCCAGCAGGATGTTAAAAAGGTCACACGGCAAACTATCACCTTGTCTGAATCCTCGTTCGGTATTAAAGGGCTCCGAGAGGTCCTTTTCGACTTTAATTGCCGATCTTGTGCCTGTTAAAGTTATCTTGCATAGACGAATTAATTTTGCAGGAATGCCAAACGCAGACATGGCCAAACGCAGACTTCTGAACGGATAGGGCTGTCGAATGCGGCTTTATGGTCGACGAATAGGTGGAATGTGTCGATGTGTTTTTCGTGGGATTATCTAGGATTTGGCGCAGAGTGAAAATCTGGTCAATGGTGGATTTGCCAGGTCTGAAGCCACATTGGTATGGTCCAATAATGTCATAGACCATTGGCTTCAGTCTTTCACACAGTACGCTAGATAACACTTTATATGCGATGGGAAGGAGACTATTCCTCTATAGTTGGCACATATCGTCTTGTCTCCTTTTTTGTGCACAGGATACAGGATGCTGAGGTTCCAATCATTGGGCATGCATTCTACTAGCCAAACTGTACAAATCAGCTGGTGCATGCTCCTTACCAGCATCTGACCACCAGTCTTGAATAGCTCGGCTTGTACCCCATCGGCACCTGCGGCCTTATTATTCTTCAGCCGATTAATTGCTATTCTGACTTCATCTTGGCTAGGTGGTATACACTCTATACCGTCATCTCTTATTGGCTCTGGGATATCCACTTCACTGCTATTGTCAGCACGTTGTCTGTATCTGCCACCAGGTTTCCTTCTTCATCTCTACAGGAGGATGTGCCTGCACCAAAGCCTTCGGTTTGGTGTTTTACCCGTTGGTAGAATTTTCGAACTTCATTCTGACTCCTGTACATCTCGATTTGCTCACGCTCACGTTTTTCTTGCTCTTTCTTCCTTTTTCTGAAAATACGTTTCTCCTCTCTCCTTTTCTCCCGATAGTTCTCCATCGCATTACGCGTTGCTACTGTCCGCAGGGTTGCCCTAAACGCTGCGTTTTTCATATCAGTAGCATTACAACACTCCTGATCGTACCACGGATTTCCTAATGGTGGTCTTTGGTACCCAAGTGTTGCTTTTGCTGCAGTTTGTAGGGAGTGGGCAATTCTCTGCCATTGTGCTTCTATATTATTATCGGGACAAGGGGTGCTTTCGTCAAGCAGTTGGGTAAGTTGAGCGAAGTAGGCTTCAGCTATCTATTGTGTTTGCAGCTTTTCGACGTCAAATTTCCGTGCTGCATTAGATCGCACCTTTGCTGCTACATTAAGACGGGTGCATACCTTGGCTGTCACAAGGTAATGGTCCGAATCGATATTCGCTCCCCGGATCGATCGGACGTCTAAAACACTGGATGAATGCCTTCCGTCTATCACAACATGATCGATTTGATTTCTCGTTGTTCGATCGGGAGAAATCCAAGTGGCCTTGTGTATATTGAGATGCTTGTCTAATGTTTCTTCATGGAGGCTGAATTTTCCGACGGTGCGGCCAAAGATATTTTCCATTCTGATTTTTGCATTAAAAACTCCTAGCAGAATTTTCATGTCATGGCCAGGGCAGCGATCATATGATGGTTTCTAGGCGCTCGTAAAATATGTCTTTGGTCTGTTCATCTTTATCTTCGGTCGGAGCATGGGCGCCAATGAGGCTGATGTAGAACTTCGATTTTATACAGATTATAGCAATTCGCTCATCTACTGGAGTGAATCTGGAAGAGACGAGGTCTTTTATTCTCCTGTTAACCATAAATACGCAGCCAACTTCATGTCTCGTTTCATGGCAGCTATAATACAGGACGTAATCTTCTGATTTACTTACGCCAGTTAGTAAATCAGATGATTACGTCCTGTATGGCAATAATCCAAGTGCAGATTCGCAGATTCGTGGTCCTTTATACGTTTACGGGGGTCGTTTTGTTTTCTTTGCTTTTTTCATAGTAGGGTTTTCCGAGTGTGGGCAACTCCACCCATTTTTTATAGTAAACTCGCGGCACATATTAGCTCACTATTTCATCCGGTGATGAAAATAGCTCGCCAGGTGGCACCGCGGTGAGGTCAGTGTCCACAATTGAAATGAAAGAGGGACCAAGATAAGCCTGGGCTTCGCCATGTTAAAGCCAATCAGAGCCGTTGCTTGGTATCTATCATCCCCTACGCCACCCTTAGTATTGCTTAAATAATCCACGCCTTGTTGGTCCTTTGAAAAAATATTCTTTAAAAATCCACGCTTTGTTGGTCCTTTGAAAAAATATTCTTTAAAAATCCACGCTTTGTTGGTCCTTTGAAAAAATATTATTTTAAAATGTTTGAGTGCTTGAAAAAATATTCTTTTAAAAATCCACTCTTTGTTGGTCCTTTGAAAAAATATTCTTTTAAAAATCCACGCCTTGTTGGTCCTTTGAAAAAATATTATTTTAAAAATCCACGCCTTGTTGGTCCTTTGAAAAAATATTCTTTAAATAATCCACGCCTCGTTGGTCCTTTAAAAAAATAGCCCATTAATTCGATTTTATTAAAAACGCCAATTGAATGCCTGATTAAACTACCCATTTCAAATCCGACCTCGTACACCTGTTAATCTATAACTTAGATGCTACCATATAGACCTAATGAGAGGGGCGACGATTCTGAATCAGTAGTCCTTTGAATCGCACATACCATTTCCAAGTAATTGCAGCGGATTCGGAACATTTGATTCACATTTGAAATTAAACAGAAAATCACCCCTTTACTATCAGTTGACGGTGTTTTTTTGTATTTTGCCATACTTTGCATTACTTTCCACATTGAACTTGTTATTGTATTTATTTTTTTCTTTGTGAAACATATATTTTTGTTGTAGATTTTTAAAATGTTTTTTTATATATTTTTAAATTTATTTCTTCCGTTGCTGTTACACACACACACACACACAAAGTAGATTTTAATTTGCATGAATGAACCTTTCTGTCCAGAGAAACATTGATGTGACGGGCTTTTGGGATGATAATCAAGGGGGGTTGAAGGAGGCGATTCACTGTGTTACACTACTGGTCAGTTAGGAAGGAGTATATTCGTATGTGTGTGTTTCCAACTGACCATCATTAAATGGTCCGCAAGTCTCTGTTCATTTTATTTTTTTGTTGTTGTTGCTCCTGTTTTTGCTTTAATTTTTTTTTTTGTTTAAACGTCACACAGTCTGAATTCGCATTTTTCATTTCATTTCGTTGTTTGTTTGTCTGCATGCATACGCACTTTGTCCGCTTTTCATTCACGTATGTTGTGTATATATGTAAATACGCGTGTGTGTGTATGCTTATATGTTTTCAATGCCGACAGAACGAACAAACGAACGCATGTTGAACGCATTGAATAAATGACTTTTAAATGTTCATATCCGCTTTTATTTTTGCGTAAATCTGTGCAATGAACAGTGAAGCAGATTGTGATTTGTTTAATTTAATTTTCATGCATTTTTTTAACAGGTTATTCTTGTATATACAGCGACACCTGTCCATTTTGGAGAGGAGAATAGTGAGAAATTCAGAATGTGTAATTTAGACGTTGAGTCCTTTATCTAATGTAAGCAACGCCATTAAAATGTTCATGCAAATAAAAAAATGAGTCCAGAAGGTCACAAAGCAGGATGTTCCTTTGAAGTCCCTGAATCTGTATTTTACCCTTCTGGAAACAGAAAATAGACCCTTAAGAGTAAATTTGCGAATCTCTGAAAAAGAAGGGAGAATATTTTTCTGTTGAAAATAAATATCTACGGATACAGCCTAGTGAACTTAAATGGTCTCGAATATATTAGGCATTAGGTAGAGGCTGACAAGGTGGTTGATAATTTTTGTATGGAGACTATACTATACTATGGAGATTATACCAAAACGTGGACCAATATTTTTTGTAGGCAGAATCCAATGAGAATTCAAAATATGAAATTTCTGTCCATTTGTGTGAATAACATTTTCAATCTCCCAAAAAGTGTACGAAAAGTACTAATACTATAAAATTTTGTTCATTAGGTTGAGGGTAGATGAATAAAGATAGGATACCGAAGATTCAAGTGGAAGATTAAAGTGTATGAAAGGCTCTAAATAGTAATACAAGAAATTTGATTGGCGAATCGATCTAGGTGTATATGGTTGTTATTTGAAGAAGCCATATATCTAAAATCTACTATAAGAACTGTTATTATTTGGTATAAGAACTGCTATTAATTTGCGGAATTAAAGCTAGGTATATTTTATGGGGATCATTGGTAGTATTTTTATACCCTACACAACTATGTTGTCAGGGTATTATAGCTTTGTGCAGCCCCAAATGTTTGTAACGCCGCGAAATATTGGTCCTAGACCCACCTTTAAGTATACCGATCGTCATATCTCGACTAGCTGAGTCGATCTAGACATGTGTGTCCGTCCGTCCGTCCGTCTGTCCATTATAATTTGTAAACACGATACAGGCCACAGTTATGGACCAATCTTCACGAAATTTTGCATGTAGGATGGGTTCTGGCCAATGAAGACCCCTATTGTTTTTGGAAAAGATCGGTTAATATTTAGGGGATGAAATGGACCAAATACTAAATTTTTGTCGGTTTTTCTGGTCGCTCCAGAGGCCGCAATTATGGCCCAAACACCGCGAATTTTTGCATGGAGAAGGGGATCGGGCCAGAGAATAAGCATGCATGTTTTGATAAAGATCGGTCAATATTTAGCGGGTCAAATGGACCCTGACTTTTGTGTGAAAAATTACAAAATTTGTATTCTATGGCATATATATTTACTCCTGGAGGATGTAGACCCCAGGAGTTGATAGCATATCCAAGAGGAGTGGTTGGCCTTTAAATTGATACCAAATATAGTGATGTATCTACTCAGATGTGGGAGTTACAGTCAAATATTTACAGGTGCTTACGTATTCAGATATTATTTAGTAACCCATTACCACATTAGAGGGAGAAATATCGCGCTGATGGCTTTGAAATTGTTCATGAAGTTCCAGTTATGGTCAAGAACAACGCCTACAATTTTCGGTGATGATCAGATTAAAATTTTGGGAAGAAATGGACGGAAAACATAATTTTTTGTGTGTTTTCGAGCAGAGTATAATCCGAAAATCACAACACAACCCAACGTGAAGGTAATCTGGACAAGTAATTAGAAGGACTGTACTGAATATTCGAAAAAAGTAAGGAAGAGGTGTTGTTAACCTCTAATCGGACAAGAGGGGGCAAATATCACGAAATATTACTCAGACTGGGAATAAACATCCTCAGAAAGTTAGTTTTTCGTGGTAGTTGTGTAGGGTATCGTATGGTCGGCCCCGTCCGACTATACTACTCCGCTCACTGGTTTGACCTAGGATAGGTGTTCAAAAATATGTATTATAAGTGCAGAACCTATTCTAAATAGTAATATTGGTATTTAGAGGACATATTGGTATAAAATCGTTAAGTAAGGAGTTGGATTTAGTAATTCACAATTAAAGTGTAAAGGCCCTAAATAGTACTAAATGGTACTAAATGGTAATACAAGAAATTTGATTGGCGAATCGCTCTAGGTATATAAGGTTGGGATTTGAAGAAGCCATATATCTAAAATCTGCTATAAGAATTGATATTATTTAGTATACGAACTGCTATTAATTTGCGGAATTAAAGCCAGGTATCGTATAAAGCTGGGAGAGTCGAATAAAGATTAGGCGTTTATTTTTGAAAATCGTACTGCAATGTTATAAGGATGACTGTTGTTGTATGGGCTCAGAAAATTTTACAGAGTGTATAAATTTTGAAAATGGAATGGAAGATGAGGCTAAAAGGTACGTTCTAGTACCTCCTCCACAAAGAGTTAACATTTTGAAAATTTGTAAATCTCATAAGAAAAGAGTGTAATATTAAAATTCCATACCAACTGTGCACATAATAATATTTTTAAGAAGCCTCGATCAATTCCGAAAAAAAAAACAGAAAAAACAGAAAAAACCGTGAGCAAATCAAGATGTACAGGAGTCAAAATGAAGTCCAAAATTTTACGAACGAGTTGAACATCAAACCGAAAATTTTGGTGCAGGCACATAATCCTGTAGAGATGAAGATGGAAACCTGGGAACAGATGCAGATAGCGTGTTGATGATCTGGACGGAGTATTTTAGAAAGCTTCTGGTATCAAATAGTGGCGGTAAGGAAGATACCCTAGAACCAATAAGAGACTTATCCAAGATGAGGTCAGAGTAACAACAATAAAGAACAGCTGAAGAACAATAAAGCAACAGTTGCCGATAGATTACCAGTCGAACTATTGATGACGGCCGGTGGTCACACGCTGATCAGGAGCATCCACCAGGTGATTAGTACAATTTGGCTAGAGGAATGCATGCCCAATGATTGGAACCACAGCATCCTGTGTCGCGTGCACAAAAGTGGGGACAAGATGATATTTGCCAACTATACAGGAATAAGTCTCCATCCCATAGCATATAAAGTCCTATCCAGCATGCTGTGTGAACGACTGAAGCCAATGGTCAGTGACATTATTGGACCATACCAGTGCGGCTTCAGACCTGTCAAATCCACCACTGACCAGATTTTAACTCTGCGCCAAATCCTGGAAAAGACCCGCGAAAAACACATCGGCACATTCCACCCATTCGTTGACTATGAAGTCGCATTCGACAGCCAAATCCGCTCAAAGGTGTTTAAAGCCATGTCTGCGTTCGGCATTCCAGCAAAAAAGGGATGTGCACGATAACTTTAACTGGCACAAGGTCAGCAGTTATGGTCGGAAAGACCTCTCGGATCCCTTCAATACCGAACGAGGATTCAGACAAGGTGACTGTTTGACGAGTGACCTTTTTAACGTCCTGCTGGGGATGCAAATGTATTAACAGGAATGGCACTCTGTACACCAAACAGCGTGTGTTACTCGCCGAAGACATCGACATAATGGGTCCAACATTGCGAGGGGTAACAGCCGCCTTTGAACTAATTGAGAAAGAGCCTGCCAAAGTGGGCCTGGCAGTAAATGGCTAGAAGTCCAAGCTGATGGTATTAACCAACGCGCAAGACTTCGAGTAAACTCGGACCAACTGTGGACTTGAAAACTACGGCCTCGAGGTGATGAACGATTTTATATACGTCGGTACCGCCATAATCAAAACTAATAACATCAACTATGAAATTCGGGGGAGAATAATGTTGGCCAACAAATGCTGCTATGATATGTGTAGGCAACTCAAAAGGAAAGGCCACCTCTCGTCAGACCAAACTGACACACATTCTCTGAACAAGACGCTGATATTAGCCATGTTGTACTTACGCAAGCAAATGAGGCAGCACGTGGAGTGTTTGAGGAAGGTCAGTAGAGAAATATTATGTTCTCGTATGAACTAAAGATAAATAATAAAAGTTCAAATACGAACAAATGAAATTGAGAAGATCAAATAATTAAAGGCTCAAGCCTACGTATTGCAAGGGTACTTGGAGGCATGTAGGGGGTCAATAATGGTATGGGAATGATTTTCTTTGTATGGAATGTTGGAAAACGCTACTGTTCCCCTCCCCAAAGAAAATACACCCCTTGAACGGATGTCTCAGCAATAACCTCAATCATACATCGAAACATGTCAAAGATTGGTAGAGGGAGTTAAAAATCTGGGTTTTATAATAGCCATCACTATCATCAGATGTTCAGCCTATCGATGTAGTATCATAGATAGCAAAATCCAAAGAGATTAAAAAAATACAAACATAACCTCTCCCCACAGGTTCAGGATGCGAGGAGTAACATGCTTCGGAATGTCCGATTTGGGACAAAAATGCACCGTTTTGTTGTATAAATTGCTGCCAATTTAAAGGTATCTTCATAATGCCTCTCTCATAGATGTCATGCTCTCTATTTACAAAAAACTCTAGTTGTCGATTTTCACTATCCTCCCTAGATACCCATTTTTTTATCATTACAGAAATTAGCAATGCGAAAAAAAGATGATGATCGCTTGGTCCTGGGCGATGTTACGACTGCTAATCTGTCGGTCAACTTTCCTAATTTCACCGATTTTATCGTCATTTTCGACGACCGGCCTAATGGATTTCTTTTCCCCCAAACTAAATTTGTTCCTAGCCAAATTTTGCAACCAGATCTTTGCCGACTTTTACAATTGCGTCTCCCATTTGATCTCTTGTTTATATGAATTACATACTTAGGTTTAGGCTTCTCGTATCCAATTACTACTCCATTGTCCACTGTTCTTTTCCTGATTACGCATAGCGTCAGCATTTTTCTGTTTTTCTATTTTTTTACATGCGTACGTAATTCCCGCGTAACCTGTCGCCCTATGTGCTCTGTGCAACCTCATTTCCGTCATATACATATATGGACAGACACATACATATATACATTTGGAAAAAAATACAGAACGGAATCAATGACAAACAAACAGAAAGATGGTCGGCTGGACAGACAGACAGCGAATCGGTTATATCAAGGATGGTGGCTGTTGTTGTGGTGGTTGCCGGTGATGATGATGATGACGACGACGATGACCATCACATGGTGGCTATGAATGTGGTGGGCTCTGGGTAAAAAAGCGAGTGGAAATGGAACACTACGGAAGTGTTGATGGAGTAAACAAACACCAGTAACATACCAACATATCCACAGCCACATCCTTCATGTTCATATCTTGCAGCATCCTCAATTCATGGCGAGGCAGACAAACGCAGGGAATCATATGCATACAGGCAGGCAGTCAGCCATATGGATAAATGTATAACGCGAATTGTTTACTTGGACACTGACCGGTTTCGTGGCCCAGAAACCTGATAGATTTGTTAGCAATTACCTCGCAAAAAAAGGGAAATTAAAAAAAACAGAAGAATATTTAAAAAACTCCGCATGATGAAACAAAAGATTTAAGCACGTCTTGGTTGCGATGAAACTACAAACTCTTTTTTTTGAAGAATTTTGTAATGCTTCCGTTTCCGTTTTAGGGCTTTAAATTTGAATAACAACAGCCACTGTTATTCACACAATTAATGTTAGAGTTTCTCTTCTAAGGCTGGCTGCCAGCGTATCTGCACAAAGTGATAATGTCTGCAAAGAGCCAAAAACTGTTTTGCAGCTGAGATTGGTTGGGAATTACGATGATGGTGATGATGATGATGAGGACGACGATGTTGTTGTTGCTGCTGCTTCTGGTTGGTTTTCAAACACTCCACCCACCTCCATTGTTCTAAGTATAAAACATTTGCCAGGATATGTGTGTGTTGTAAATAACTTAGGGTATGTTTATGCACATGTGTGTGCGTGTGTGTTAGTGTCTGTCCTGACTAGGTAGTAGATTTTCAACTCTTTCATTTCATTTGAGCTTAATTTTTATTCTCATTATTTTGGGGCGAAAACTAACTCAAAACATGTGCATAAAACTCAGCAATAACACACATTTATATGCTGTGGTGAAACCAGCCCCCCACCCTCCTTTGCAGTTGGCAGGATATTTGTGAGTGTATGTAAATTATATCCTTCCACACACACACACAGATAATGTAAATGTGGATGTGTGTGCGTTGTACATGAAACTGGTTTGTTGCCGTTTTCCTTGCAACGGAAGGCTGGCTGGCAGGTTGTTGTTATATTATTGTTGTTGTGTTTTGCTGCCATTGTATGGTGCTTTTCAAATAGAAATTTGAAAAATTTTCCCTATGAAAATTTTAAAATTTCCAACTTGTATTTTGGTGGCAGATATTTTGTTATCACATTTCAAATTGTGAAGTGAATACGGACGAAAGGCTTACTTCGTGTTTTCCGCGTTTCTGCTCAAATCGCCTGGCTTCAATACAGTCCATTCAGTGCCAACGGTATTCAGCATTGGTGCGTCCGAGATTCATGTGTGGCATGTGTGGTGGCATAGAAAATATACAACATTTATGCCTTGCAACTAGTAGCTCCGTGTAATCGAATTGCTAAACACAATCAAGACCTTCGCTCACACACACCGACTCACGCATTGCAAGCTTTCTGCTTACTTGATTACTGAACGGTTGGCTGTTTCGTCGGTCGGTCTGCTTCATTGCAATTGCAAACGTGCATTTTAACGGAACAAGTGATTAAGTTGCCTCCAAAACGAACGGAACGGATCCTTCCTTGTGCATCCCATACTGGGCACCTAATATTTGTTGTGCAACACCCCAAAAACCAAACAACGAGAAACAGTTTGCCCAAGTTCTTTTTTTTTTGCAATCCTTTGGTGTGCGTGTCTACTGTTCGTTCATACGTTTGGCTGTTTGTACGTGGAAGTGCATACACGTGTATAATCACAAAGTGAGTGTGCGGTATTAAGTATTTGCTTTAAACGTGGCCATCTTTATGGTGGGATATTTTTCCTGATTTTCGTGGCCAAAAGTACAACGACTACAAAAACGGCAACAACAACAACACTAACAGCAACAACATCAAATCATCCGAACGTGTGTGTCCAAACGCCATCTAACGTGTTACATTGAGTTATGTGTCACTTTACATTTTGACCACTAACTCGGCGGCCGTATTTCCGGTTCACAAAATTTTCCATAATTAACACTTGGCTTGTGTGCGTAGTGCATTGTGTGCATGTGTATGTGGAATGTGCGTGAATGAAACGATATATCACTACATGAAATGTCAATACCGAAAATTGTGCAAAAATTAAAGTGAAAGAAATTTTAAACCAAATACAAAAAATATATATTATCTTAATGATTTAAATTAGTGTTATCACAACGAAGAGCGATATAAATATAAATTACAGAATATTTAAAAAAAAATACACATCAAATCGCAAGATATACTTATTTGAAAGCAGATCAATTCGTCATATAGTTAGTGATTTTCACGATGGTAAGCCAAAATATTTCTTTCAGATCTCTAAAAATATGCTATAAGTTATTACCATAAGAAAATTCAACCAATTATATGAAATCATAATTAAAAGTGAAACAATATGTATAACAAAATTATTTGGACAATATTTAATATTCTATTGTGGTGTTGGTTCTGCTAATGTAACCTGCGAAAAATCTTCATATTGAGACAATTAAACGTACGTCATATAGATTTTAAATATGTGTAACGAATTATTCGCCAAATATTATATTGTGGTAATAATTCTGTTAAGGCAACCTGCGGAAAATCCAAATACGGAGACAATTTGAGATTATTTAAAAAAACGTCAAATAGATTTTAAAAATATGTCTTCAAACATTACCCATAAATAGTGTGGAAACCCTGTTAATATTTTTTTAATATTGTTGTGCTACATAAAATATCTGATACCGATTTTATTCTAGTGAGAATTGAAGTAGTTTCTAACAAAACCTAAAAAACGAAAGAAAACCTTCATGTTCTGAAACGGAACTAATATTACAAAATAATTTATGTTAATTAACTACCCCGTATACATATGAACAAACACTATCGCATCCTCGAGATCAAATTCTGTATACTTGGAGTTGTTGCACCTTAAAATTTTTGAAACGACGCTAAATTTAGCTGGGAAGATCTTATTTTGTTTTTTCCTCTGAATGAATTCACTTACAAAACTGCCACTGTCAAAAGTATCAAGATTATAAGACATGACAAATTGGTTTATCAATTGAAACCAGTAAATGCCAATAAAAATACCAAAAAATAAATTAAATAAATTAAAAGCCTACATACAAAATGGCTATGACCTTTATATTATCGACAATTCGACAATATTGTTATATGAAATCTGTGCATACATCGATAATTATTTTGAGAAGTTATTTTACGCCAAAAATACAAGAAATATGGTTGGCATTTTTATAATAAGGAAAATTGGGGGAAATAAACAATATGTCCCATTGTTTATTTGACCCAAGGACAAGCCATATTAAGTTTGTTTTAATTTTAAATGAAAATATACCCCTTAAAATAATAAAATGTATGCCATATTAGACCACGTATAATAATATCTAATAATCATATAATTGATATATATTAAAATATAACCAACTGCTCTATATTCTAATCTACGAAATTAAATAAATATTTTTCATTTTTTCGCATTATCTTAATTTCATGGAAGAATTTTTCTCAATTTTGATATTTTCGAGGCCATATCAGAGATATAATTACAAAAAAAAAAAAAAAAATAATAATAATAATAAATAAATAAACCATAAAAACGTCGTTAGGTTCCGTCGCGTTGAACTTCAAAAGTCCTTATACAAAATTCTCTAGATCTATATGGGGACTATTTAATTGCATTATGCGGTAGTAGGTTGTTCATGCTCCAAAAAATAACGTTCCAAATTTCAGATACATAGGTTGGAAACCTGGGCTAGGAACTTACGATGAGTGTGCAAAATTTCAACGCACTACCTCATCGAGATGTATACAGTCAGTCGAACATGACCAGAATTTTATAACTATGGAAAACTAAAGCGACCCAATTTTTGCATGGTCAAAACAAAAGCAACTTTGTGATTTTTCATTATTATTGCATTATTTTTCATTACGACAGCACATGCTCAACATGATCCTTGATTATACTATTCCTTGCATACTGAACCTTTGGGAAGAGGATATGTCTGTTTGTTTGTGATTTTGCTATCAATGATACTCCAAAGGTTTTTCTATAGGTTAAAGATATGATTGTGTGACCATTATGTTTTGGTGAATGTTTGGAGGTTATTGTGAAGCTGAAACACCCAAAACAAGCGATATATTTTCATCAGCGAAGGGCACCGTAACATTTTCCAATACATTTGTGTAAACAATCTGATCCATTACATCATAAATCTCGTAAATATATCGAACTCTATCAAAACAAAAACAACCCAATATCATTATTGACCCTCCTCCATGCTTTTCAGTACACTTGCAATACATGATCCTTTAATGTTTGTACTTCCTCACGATATTTTTTCATAACTGAGTATTTTATATTTAACTTTAATTCATTCGAGAGCATAATATTTCTCCACTGACTCGAATTCCAATTAATATGAGCCTTTGAGAAAGACTGTCTGGCTTTCTGATTCTTTTCAGAAATTAGATAACTTCCTGGATAGTTTCCGGGCATATTAGGCCTGCTACCATAGCTCGTCCACGCTCTTTTCACAAATTCCGTTGAACTCTTTAACCCTTTGAGCCCCGAATTTTTTCCGTGACAATAGAACTATTTTCTGTGCATAGATTTTATATAACTATCCTAAATAGGATATGAACAAAATTTGACGTCGCTACATCCCTGCATCCGGGAGACACAGTACCTTCTTTCCGAAAAATAAAGTCCAATATCAACAAAAGCAAATGCAATATCGACGAACAAATCACTTTTAATTATTCTTTAGGTTGTTTTTTACAAGACTCAATAACATTTTGGAGGGTACAATTCGTACATTTCGAATACGAAGCAATTTAAATAATTTGGACTGTATACAGAAATTGGTACTGTACATATTTTTGCACTCATCTGTGTATTGAAAAGCGTATATCTTGACCAAAAATTTTAATTTTATATATATATATATATATATATTGATATGTGTCGTCCATAACCAACTCTTAGTATATAATCCAAAAAATATACATTTAGTATCCACCCACAAATATAAGCTCTAAAATATTTTGTTGCCTGTGGGCAACATTGGGCCACAAAGGATTAATGTAGTACACGTTTCATTAAAGTATCCATACGCATTTAACGCGCATTTGGTTTCGGTGTGCAACCTTAAATAATACATCGATCCATATCCTTTTCAATGCGTCCCATGAATAGCATTGGGTACTTTTCTCTTTTGGCTGATGTTTTTTGAGTTCAGTTCTCGCAAAAGTTCAAAAACCGTATCAGGTGGGAAATGATCCACAGAAAATTCAATTAAATACGCAAAATTTTCAAAAACATTATTTTGCCAGTTTCCACAGTTCTAGTATATGGATTCTCACGACGAAAGTTTTATTTTATCCGGAAAATAAAAAAGCTTACTGATCAAAAAACTCTTAAAATCGATACATAAAGAATGTAGGGGTGACTGAGGCACTTTCGGCATCGTCAATGTCGTCTTCGATATGAAGCTCTCACCGTACATCACTAGCTTCGATACATAGGTATCGAATAACAATATAAAAAACTGTGACAAATTTTGAAATCTCAAGCTAATAAACTTATTGAGATGCACGGTTTTTTTGTATTTTTACAGATGTTTTAGTAATATTTCCACTCCATTTCGTAAGTATTTCGTGTAAAAACTCTTAAAGCAGTATTATTAAAAAGTGGTTTATAAAAATAATCAAAAATATAATGTTTTTAGAAGATTGAAGTGGGACACATTCAGCCATATACAGATAGTGCAATATTATTTCCTTAAAATGTTTTTCACTTTGTCTTTAAAAATAATATTTTAATGTGGTTCGAAATTAAAAATATAAGATCAAACGTGCTTGTATTGACGAAAAAGCGATAGAAAAATTCTATTTCTGATAGTGTATGTGGCTATCCGGAGCTACCCCGGATAGCGGCACTTCAGCGAATTTGACTTTTTTAATTTATTATATTTTAAATTAAGTATCAGAGAACAATTATCAACTATAAAGTTCTTATATCTGTTGAATAAGTATTGAGATATAGAGCTCTATAAAATCCCGAATGTGTCCTTCATTCAATCTGACAGATAATATTTTCACATAAGGAATATAATGCTGTGACACATTTTTCAACATTAACATCTTGAATCAATCGGTACCGCCAAAAACTGAAAGCGTATGATGGTAAAAGAAAACCCCTAGCTTGGTTTGGACTTAATAGCGAAGGTTTTTGTTTAATTTGACCAACAATATGAGACCGGAAGATACATTAAACCCAGCTTTAAACAAAAACCTTAGCTAAGAATTCAAAACCCATCGAGGCTGTCATAAGCTTTCAGATTTTGGCGGTCCCTTTTTAAAGCGAAAGTCAGAGGGATACTACATAAATGATTAAACGGCTCATCAGGCATATTGGACTCGTTCTTCGAGAATTTTTATTTATATGATAATTATTGCGAAATTACAAACTAAATTCACATTTATCAGCGTTCGATATTTGTCTTAACTCCAGAAGCAGTCAGCTTGAAATAAATTTTATTATAGCGCTGGATATTTGTTCAAACACCTGCAATTTCTTTCACGGTAAACGCATGTTTTTGTGCAACCTTCGGAAGAGTGTTAATGGTTCAGAATTCTAAGTGGATTGATAAGTTTATTGTGGCTTTCTTCTTCATTGTAAAAACTTCGATCATTAAGCTAAACTCAAAAGAGAAAATTTTATTAATTTTTCCGATTTTCCAAAAATTTCCCTTTGAAGAACAACAAATACTTAAATTAAAGAAAATCCTACTTTTCGGATAAGTAAATTAATTTCGCAAAAGAGTAACCAAAATACCGGATACCTTTATACTGACGGATATTTAAACCAAAAACAATTCTTTTACGAGAAATGGAAGTCAATTTCATTTATTGAAATTCTTACCAAATACGTGAAGTATTAATTCGGTACTAAATTTTTATGTAAACTGATTATAAGTCGAAGGAGAGGCTTGAAAAGCTTATTTTCCGCTGAGGCCACTTGACAAGCTTATATCCTATATTGCCCAATATATCGTCACAATTTCGTGTGTTATTCTTCTATTTTTTCAGTTCATGTAAGCAACCGTCAGATGTGAACCATCTTCTAATTAATTGTATATCATCTATCGCAGTTGATGCGACAAAATCTGAATTATAAGTATATTCAAAAAAGAGGCACATACATATTCCATATATTTCAATCACATACTGATTATCAGCAGCAATAACATTACACTGCAATTTTTCTACTTACATTTCAATATTCCCCAAAATAACACCCATACAAATTGCATAATATTTCAAAATAATTTCATACTGATTGTATAGAAATCATCAATCATCGAATAGTTATTATTACCATTGCTAAATTTGATTTGGCTTTGGTCCGAAATGGAATCGCATTCAATTAAAGCATTGCATGAAAAACAAATCAAGCCAAGGGGTAGAATATAAATTTAATTTTCTGTGCGTATGTGTCTGGATTCAGGCTGCTGGCTGGATGGCTGGCGAACTGACTGACTGACTGCTGCTGCTGCATTATAATAATAAAGCACCATATGAACCTGAATTTAAAATACAAATAAATGTCCGTTTCGCAGTTTGTCCGTCTGTCTGCCCGCCTGTCCATTTGACTGAAAATTTACCGGTCTGTCCATTATTTTATTTATTTTTTTGTTTCCACTGAGCTCATTCTATGAATGTTGAAAATGATGATGCTCTGATGGTCAGTCATGTTGTTGCTGCTGTTTGCTATTTCTGATGAGGATGATGATATGCTGAAAATACAACATAATGCATAGAGCAAAAGGAAACACGAATAAAAGCCTCAACGGCAACAACACCAAACACAAAACGAGTAGTAGCCGCGAAAATGGAATGAATATAATTCTAGAAATATGCGTATGAAAATAAATGAGATTTTTTTTTTTTGCCCCAGCATTTTCGTTTCGTTTCATTTATGCCTGCAAATGTTGTTTACATACTGCGAATTTATTTCATTTTCATTTGCATATGCCTTTCGTTGTATAGTTGTGTAGTTGGTGTTCAGTGCTGCTGTTTGAATCCTTTTTCCGATGTAGTTGTTGTTGTTTTTCATGCGTAATGTGCATTAAAATTAAATCGATAAAAATGCCTGCCAACATTTAAAACAGAATCAGGCTTTGCAATTATGACAATCAGCCGGTCTGCCCACCGCGGGTGAATCTGCTTTACAGAGAAATAACACAACACCTACCCGTCCCGCCTCAGTTTCAACGAAAGCCTAAAGCTTCGAAGGAAAAGGAAATGGGAAAAATAGTTCATAGACAACAACATTCACAATGAAATGAATATAAATATGTATGGGGAAATTTATTTTTGTTAAATAATTATATTTGTAAATTGTTAAATGTGCAGTAAATAAATGAAATAAATTATTGCTATGTTTCCATACTCTGCCAACTGCGAAATGTGTTTAAATGTATAACGAAGAAATCGAAATAAATTTTTGATTAATAGAATGTTATTGTAATAAAAAATGTCCATTTTTTAATTCATACAGTTTTTGAAAAATATTATATATTGGATTCTCTGGATTGAATTCTTCTGTTCATTCTTTAATATCAAGAAAGAGCATCAATGAGTACTCTGCTCTCGAAATAGTTTTGTATTCCGTTACATTTTCTATAGGTTCACGAAAGCTTAAGGAAAATAAATTGTAACT
>NW_026884873.1:0-57662 GCF_032173495.1 Musca vetustissima | reverse complement strand
TATACTACTCCGCGTACTTGTTTTTTAATTGATCTTTTTTCCAGAGGTATCCATGGCTAGTGGATTCTAAAAATATATTTGTTGAGGTCTATTTGAAAAGTAGATTTGTAAAGAATATTCTTCCCGGCCTATTTGAAGCGTGGATTTCAAAAAAGTATTTTGTTTAGGACTGTTCGAAACCGGGAATTCGCACGAATAGTTTTACACTCCTTTCCAAAGATTTAATTTATATCCAAATTAAGTTTTTATAAAGATAAATAGAATTATTCTAAAAATAGGAACGTAATAAGTGACGAATCAGGGACCTATGAGAATGACCCCGAAACATTACAGTAATCCACAATATGGGTCTCCAAGGAAACACTTACATGCAATTGATTTCCCGTGGCTGTGGTTCCAATTGAGCAACATAGGTCAGTCAATTAATTTCGAGAATTTCGAATACATTCGAGCACGAAACATTGTGCATCATTACAAAGTACGGGCCCAAACCCACGGCTTTTGGCGGGCCATTCACCGTAATACCATGATCTGGCAACCAATAATTTTCTTAACACTAGAACGCCGAAGGCGGTTATTTTGACCGCTTTCCAATTTCAATTACAAAAGCAACTGTGCATTTAATGACAATTTTTTTTTAAATATGGTGACTTTTTGTACCTCATAGAATTACGTTTATTATAAAAAATCTACCAAATTTAAAAAAAAAGTGTCATTAAATGCACAGTTGCTTTTGTAATTGAAATTGGAAAGCGGTCAAAATGACCGCCTTCGGCGTTCTAGTTTTAAATTCCGTCATATTAAAACAAAAATGGATGATCAACGATTGTGGCCAGAAGTTGCTGTTGATCCCACATTTTAGAGGTGTCTCAATCGGAGTTGACAAAGTGAATCGACAGTTGGTTTGAGCACTTTTAAATAAAATAAACCAATTTTCGTAATAAATATTCGCATTTTCATTATAAGATCAAAATATAGTGCCCACGTATTAAACTAGAGAAACTTTCTCTAATACAGAACAGATATATCAAACATAATACTAGATTAGGTGTCTTCACACATGGCTTATAAAAGCTGGAAAAATTATTAGTGAGATATAGAAGAGCCCTATAGGTCATCCGTAAATATCAATTGTCTTACAGCTCGTCCATTGGGTCACTTTAGGACATGTATAAATAATCCACACTGCTCGTATATAACGTATGCGTACCCTCCAGCTCTATTATGACATCCTACAATTCGCATATGAAGACTCCCTTCTGGTCGTCTCCAGATACTCTGTTCAGCTCGTCTATAAAGAGTGCCGTCCTCTCGACACCCTTAAGCTAATCTATAAAGAATCCCTTCAGCTCGTCTATAAAGACTCCCTTCAGCTCATATATATAAACTCTCTTCAGCTCGTCTATAAATACTACCTTCATCTCGTCTATGAAGACTTCCACCATCTCGTCTATAAAGACTTCATTCAGCTCATCTATAAAGACTCCCTTCATCTGGTCTATAAAGCCTTATTTCTGCTTGTCAATTAAGACTCCCTTCAGCTAGTTTATAGAGACTCACTTCAGCTCATTTATTGACTACCCCCCTTTGAAGTTAATGATATCGAAGTATACCGTAGAGTATAACGCTTATGTGTTTCTTTCACACACCTACCATTGTTTATTATCCCACCTCCCCCACAGGAAACCAAAACCACCTGCAACAAAAATAAACATATCAATATTTGGCTTTATAATCAATTTAACAGAGAAATGTAAACAACCACTGATCAAATATTTTTACATATAAATATATTCGTATGCATACCCCCAAAATAGCTTAATAAAGAATTTTTACATTTAGACAGACATACAAACACACACACAACACATGCTCAGTCTGGGGGAACATATGTTTGTGCATGTGTGCGAGATTTTAAACCACAAAAGATGATGACGACGATGATGATGATGATGACGGAGTGCTTTAAAACAACCATAACAACCGCAGTATTTTACGCTGATTAGGTAAAAATATTTAACTAATTTTCCATAATGAAATTAGCATATGTTTATATAAAGGCATCAACTACACACGCGAATGTATGTAGTTATAATGGTTTGTAAGGGGGGTAGAATACGAACGAACAAAAATAAATAACTTATGTAAAAATGTATATTGATGAAGGAAAGGGTATATGAAGTGCCTTTCTTTATTCAAATCAGCCTTGTAATTTGAATTTTGCGTACAGTCGTTTAATAATGGGTATACCTTTAGGATATTCACATGGGTTTCTCAAGATGTATAAGAAATCTCAAGATGTATAAGAATATGATTTAGAAAATATATTTGAGGTATTAAATTCTGCTAGCATGTGTGAAGTTTGAACAGGCCATCATTAAAAATCCTAAAATATCAGTTGGCAGAAATCGTTTAGGCAGAAAACTATTAATAAGCTCCAATTTTCTATAGTATTATGTGGTTTTTCTAAGAGGCTGCCGATCATCATCGTTACATGGTTGATTGGGTCCTAGAAATACATGAAGATGATCCAAATTTAATCGGCATATAAGCTTGACGCCAACTTAGAAAACTATTTATTATTATTATGAAGACTCTCCACAAGACATGGTTATTGCATCTTAATTTTTCGAAAATGATGCTGGATAAACATTTTAGCCTATGCTTCAACAATTAAGCTAAATGTATTGCTACAATTTTACCGACAAGTAGTTCACATTCTACTGTAACCCAAGATGATTCATCAATCCGGTTCTCAGTTACATACTATTTATTCTATTCCATATGACCATTTAAAAACAAGATAGACCAAATCAAACAATCATCAATAATTAAAGCAATACAAATTTGTCAATATATAAAGTATGGGACTGGAATTCGACATCTGGATCGATTAACTATCTCGCAACACATAAAAAGTACCAAAACCTACTACAACATGTAAAAAAGTGTCTGTCGGTGTTGCCGACTGATAATTACCCTCATCCTATGATTTCGGAGTTACACACAGCTTTTTTATTCGTTTATTCGTTTTATATAAGGTATACGTTCTTATCAAAGAGGTTTCGGATTTAATGTTGATCAAATTAGCTACACATAAAATTTACAATCTTATACATTATATAGACCCTTTTTGGGAGAGGTGCCAGAGGAGAGAACAGACGGATCCCAACTCCGGTCTTGATCTAGGTTGTGCAAAGTGTGGTTCAAATTAGGCATTCCATTCCCTTGATATCGGATTTATAAATATTGAAAATGTTAACCATTTGTTGCGTACCATAAGAAGTGGACCAATGGGTCCCATATTCAAACTTCAATCCAGGTCTTGGTAAAGATACTAGGTTGTGCAACGTTTGATTCAAATCGGACTTTCTATTCGCTTGATATCGGATTTATAAATACTAAAAATGACACTTCGTGGAAGAGGTACCAAAAGAAGTGAGCCAACTCAAATCGGATATTCCATTCGCCTGATATTCGATATGTAAATATTAAAAATTTTAAGCCTTTGTATGGGAGTTACAAGAAGGAGTGGACCAATGGGTACCATATTCAAATTGTGGGGGAGGTACCAGAAGGAGTTGATCAATGGGTTCAATCTTCCTACTTGATCTAGGCTTGGTTAAGATAATAGGTTGTACAAAGTTTGGTTCAAATCGGATAGTCCGTTCGCATGATATTATAAAATTATTTTTTTGCACAATTTTTACCCTTTTTTGTGTGGGAGGTACCAGAAGGAGTGGGCCAACATTCCCCATCTTCGAACTTGAACATCTTCGAACTTTGGAAGAAATAATAAGATGTGTAAAGTTTGGATGAAATTCCCTTCGAGATGTGTGCACCAGCCGACCAGACAGACAGACCGATATTTGTAAATCGACTCCAAATTGCCTGGAACCGATTTGGGGCAAAAAACATGGAGTCTAAAACCAATATTTCGATAAGACCTTTTTTTGCCGTATCAAAGTGTATATACGCTCATTAGCCATAAGGCTGAGGGTATAATTAGTAAAATAGTGTTCAAAAATTGCTTTTGGAATTCGACATATCTCAACCTAACAAAAATAGTATAATAATGGTGGGAAAGTAGTATCTCTCTGGTTTTTCTTTTCATTGCAGTTTCTATCATGTAGATCATCTCGAAAGAGAAATTTATAAAAGTCTTACATTGTTGATGGAGCAAATTTCAGCGATGGACCACATTTATTACACGGTGGTTATATTTATAAAGATAATTGTCGTATTTGGGATTCTGAGAATCTTCACGTAGTTGAAGAGAGATTATTACTTTCAGAAAAACTCACGGTTTGGTGCGCTATTTGGGCCGATGTTGAGATTGGATCTTACTTCTTCGAAAACGACGATGGAACAACTATCACTACCAATACGGACCGTTATGGACATGAGATAACGACTTCTCTGTTTGCTACTGAAGACTACGACTAAAAGAATGTGTGGTTTCAAGAATACGGTGTAACACGTCACACAACTCGAAGGAATATTTATAGCAAGAGACATTTCCTCGTCGCGTAATTTCTCGTCGTGGCGATATCAACTAATTACCAAGATCAAGCGTTTTTTATGTTATATATTATGTGTTTTACATACATTGACATTAAACCACGATAGGGTTTAAAATGTGATTTAACAAACGTCAGTTAACCG
This sequence comes from Musca vetustissima, assembly GCF_032173495.1. Classification (NCBI taxonomy): domain Eukaryota; kingdom Metazoa; phylum Arthropoda; class Insecta; order Diptera; family Muscidae; genus Musca; species Musca vetustissima. The sequence goes on along the minus strand of NW_026884873.1, from coordinate 52,997 downwards.
GTGCGTATGAAACATATTTTTTCTAATGATGATAATCATACGTCACCAAATACAGCACTGCCCTAAATACAAGAGGTGCGCATGTGATTTATATTAGATTGGCGGAAAAGAAATCCATTATTTTTATGTAAACTATAGGACTTTATCGGACTTCGGAATTTCCGATGGTCCGTTTTGTTGTATGATTTGTTGCCATTTTATATGCAACTTCATAATGCCTCTCTCAAAGAAGTCCAAACTCTAGTAGTCGATTTTCACACCCTTTTTTTTGCATGTTTTGTTGCCTTTTTTAAGGTAACTTTATGCCTCTCTCATAGCAGTCCTGCTCTGTTTTTTGCAAAAAAAACTATAGTAGTCGATTTTCACAATCCTCCTTAGATACCAATTTTTTGCATTAAGGGGACCCCCCCATTCTCGGGGTCAAACATTTTGTTGATATAATTCGAATCTACACTAATTATAGAATGTGCCTACAAAATTTCAAATGAAAATCTCAAGAACTCTTGAAGATATAGCCGATTTATTGTGTCAGCATCAAGTGACGGCTGAAGGGCTTCTCAAACTTTAAACGCGTTTTTCTCTAAACATTTTTTTGCGAATGGCGGGCACGATAACTCAAAAACTAATAACCCAATCGATTTCAAATTTTTACACGTTTCTCTGTGAGTGTATAGCTATCGTATGAACTAGGATAAAGCCAATCGGTGAAGATCTTCCTTATTTTTTAACTTGGTTTTTGGTAAAAAATCGGCGATTTTCGAAAAATATTTTTTCAAAAGTCCGCCATTTTGTTAATTTTAGAGCGTCAATAATCCTAGTTCATACGAGAGCCAGACATGTACTCTTTCTAACACCGTTGGAATTTTCGGATTCCGATGTTCCAGTGAGGAGTTTTCGTGCCCGCCATCAAAAATAAGGACTTTTCCTTAATTACAAAAAACAACTACAAAAGAAATATTGCAATGCCAGAAAAAGATGATAATCGCTTGGTGCCAAGTCCGGACTCTATGGCGGATAATTTAAAACTTCCCAACCAAGCTCTCGAAGTTTCTGGCTAGTCACTGTAAATGAGTGTTGTCTAGCGTTGATGATTTAAATATTTTTTTATCTCCTGGACGATGACTGCTAATATGCCGGTCAACTTCAATCATTTCTCCGATTTTATCGACATTTTCGACCACTAGCCTACCTGTGCGAGGTGCATCTTGAACATCAAAAATTCCTGAAAGGAAGCTACGAAACCAAAATTGCACATAATTGGCTGTTACAGTATCGGGACCATAAACACCATTCACAATTTTAGCTGCTTGGCTTGCATTTTCGCCTTTGTCAAAGAAAAACAGTAAAATGTACTGATTTTTTTCTTTGTTCACTTCCTTTTGGCCCATTCATTTGGCCCAAGGATGAACCCTGTTGAAATTGGGGAAAATCGGTTTAGATTTAGATATAGCTCCCATATATATTTTCGTCCGATTTCATGTAAATTGTGCACCAAAGTCCCCATATATCTTTCGATTTTCACCAAATTTGGCATAACGTACTGAATTGAGCCTATAGTGATGTTTGCCAGGTTTAGAGAAAATCGGTCCAGATTTAGATATAGCTCCCATATATAGTTTCGTCCGATTTCAGGCAAATGGTGCACCAAAGTCCCTATATATAATTCGATTTGTACGAAATTTTGCACCCAAGTTCTTATATATCTTTCGATTTGCACGAAATTTGGCATAACGTACTGAATTGAGCGTAGAGTGATGTCTGCCAAGTTTCGAGAAAATCGGTCCAGATTTAGATATAGCTCCCATATATAGTTTCGTCCGATTTCATGTAAATGGTGCACCAAAGTCTCTATATATCCTTCGATTTGCACGAAATTTGGCATAGCGTACTGAATTTAGTCCAGACAGATGTGTGCCAAGTTTCGTGGAAATCGGTTGAGATTTGGATATAGTTCCGTTATATTATAGATTGATTTTAAGTAATTGACGCACCAATGATCCAATATATGGCTGATAGGAACAAAACGTACTGAAATTAGTATTACCTAACCTGTGACAAGTTTCGTTGAAATCGGTTCATATTACGATATAACTTCCATATATATTTTCGCCCGATTTTAAGTAAATTGGACATCAGACTCCTCATGTTAGTCAGATTGACTTTACTACTTTCCTTACTGGTTTTTTTATTGAGAAATGTCACCCTTCCAACTAGCAAAAATCTGAAACTGCGTAGGAAGATTATTTCCCTTAATTATGATAATAATACACCACCAAATACAGCAATGTGCTGATCAAAAATATGATCACTCTTAGGGTAAAGGATTTCTCTTTTTCGAACATTTTATCCGTGCTCTTATTTTTCAAAAAGGGATACTCGAGAGCCCTACCACCGAAAACAAATAATATCAACGTTTTGTATGACTGTAGATAATGTAAAAATATTAAAAAATAAGTTTAAAAAAATTTATTTACACAATAAAATTTTTTCCGAATGAGGTCATTTTGACCGATTTTAGGCAATATAGGTATATACAAAATTCCAGTCTTTCTAGTGTCAATATAGATACGAATAGAGCTGTGTTCCCTATTGTCGTGTAGAATTTTAGAATTAGTACAATTGATAGTGAGTAACGGAATTGGGTGTTTACAAAAACTTTTTGTTATTGTTTTTTGTAATTAAATGAAGTCCTTATTTTTGATGACGGGCATGATAACTCCTCACTGGAACGTCGGAATTCGAAAATTCCAACCGTGTTAGAAAGAGTACATGTCTGGCTCTAGAGTACAGTCTAGAGTAGAGTACACGTATGAACTAGGATTATTGACTTCGCTCTAAAATTAAGAAAACGCCGAACCTTTGAAAAAATATTTTTGGAAAATTGCCGATTTTTGACCAAAAACCAAGTTAAAAATAAGGAAGATCTTCACCGATTGGCTTTATGCTAGTTCATACGATAGCTACAGACTCACAGAGATACGTGTACAAATTTGGAATTGATTGGGTTCTTAGTTTGGAGAAAACCGCGTTTAAAGTTTGAGAAGCCCTTCAGCCGCCCCTTGATGCTGACACAATAAATCGGCTATATCTTCAAGATTTCTTGTGATTTGCACTTGAAATTTTGTAGGGACATTCTTGAATTAGTTTACATTCGAATAGAATCAAAAAAATTTTGACACCGAGAATTTTAAAATTTAAAAATATGTGTGGGAAAAGTAATGTTTCATACACTAGATCGAATAGAGTGTGATAAATTGTTACTTGATAAATACATGCATTGAATTACTAGTGTAAATTGGTATGAATGTATTCAAAAAGATTAATACAAAAATTATGCATCATTATGTGGTTACCAGCAAATATATTATCACACCATACTTAACAATTTTTTCGATCCGTGCAATTTTTCACCAGCCAATTTCTTCCTGTTTCGAACATCGTTATCAGCAACCTACATATACGAGTTCCCCACATTTACAAGCAAATAATTTGTCTGCTTATATGTGGCGCAGCAAGGTAACTTTATACTTATTACCACAAACAATTATGATCAAAGACAAAAATAATAGCTTGCCGTTGCTTGCTATACACGCTGTTTAAAAGGCAAAAAAGTGATGCACAAGCATTTCTTTTTTTGGCAAGCATATGCGGTTTGAGGTGACATCCGCTATAAAGCTGCTATCAAAAGACGAGTCAAAGAGAAGTTTCCTTTTGTGAATTCATAATAACCGACGCAATGTAATACACTTAAGTTCTTTGATTAACGTTTAACTCTGTTGCTTGTATTCGGGATTTTTGTTTTTTACAAAAAAGGTGAATAAACTGCGCTTTTGTAAAATGACATTTAATCAGCTTAAAATTTAATTAAAACTTGGTAAATGTTTATTTTTAAGGGAATACAATTTTATTACATACATAAATTATATTCTATACAAAATATAACATTTTCTATACAACCTTATAATTTAATTTACGCATAATTCTAGTACTACTTCTACTACTACGAATATAAATGTCCCCCTTCCTCCCAATATTCATACGATATGCATAATATCAATTCTGTCAAACCATTAGCATTGCATAAAATCGTACATTTTACACAAATGCTCTGATTGTGTGTGTGTTTGTGCTGCAACATAAAATGTCCATGTCACACATACATATATCCTGTGTATCCTAACTGCCTGCCTGCATTTTGTTTGGATTTCCCATAGAGCTCGTATTGTCGTGTTGCTCTGCTTGCCTGGCTTTTGAAAAATTGAAATTCATATGATTTATGTAAATTTTAATGCTTTTGTTTTGTTGCTTGCTCGTTCATGCTAGCTGGCCAGCTTGTTGAACTTGGTCTAATAATGTCGAATGATGCATGAGATGAGACGACATGCTTTTATGGACAAAAACCAGTATGAATTTCATTGCGGATGCAAATGGCCCGACCGGGCGGTAAGTGCAGTACCTGGAATCAGTTGGCCCCGGCCAAGTGATGTTGTCAATGTTTATGACCAACATAATGACATCGTCGTCCTCATCCACATGCACATCGTCATCAACATCATTATTGACAATTCATTAGGAAATTAAGCAATAATTTATGGACCATAACATGTGTATTAGCAAATTGTAAATTAATATATCATAAATGTTGTTGCTGTTGTTGTGGGCGAAATAGAGAATAGAGCTAAATATGAAATTAATTTGACAAACATAATCTTCGAGTAAAAATGATTATTTGCAATTAAATGTCATTTAAATTCTGTCTGTGATTTGAAAAATGCAGGCGGTGGAAAAGTGTACTAAATTTTTGATAGCTACACATATGTTGAATGCATTTTGTGCAGTTGTAATGCGATATGCTAATAAACAGGGTTATATTCCCATAACGAATATGCGTTCAAAATTTATATTCAAACTAATGAACTTGTGCAAGCATTTGAACAACATACTTTTTTTACATTTTATGAAACGTGAAAGTGAACAGTTGTAACGAAGGGCACTGGAAGAGAATGCAATAAGCATTTAGGCGCGACCAAGCCTGAGTCTGAAGGCTGATTAGGGTAAATACACTTTGCTACCATAAAAAATGAGCCTCAACGAAGTATCGGGTTCAGACCCTTAGTGTATTTGGACCAAAACCCCTTAAGACAATTTGGAGCCAATTAACAATGTTCCTACGTCAGCCAGTCTGGTGTCTTCCATAACTATCGAAAGGTATAACTGAGCTGATCGATTCCAAATTTTTGGACGTTTCTCTGTGAGTGTATAGCTATTGTATGAACTAGGATAAAGCCAATCGGTCAAGATGTTCCCTATTTATACCCTACACAACTATGTTGTCAGGGTATTATAGCTATGTGCAGGCCCAAAAGTTTGTAACGCCGCGAAATATTGGTCCTAGACCCACCTTTAAGTATACCGATCGTCATATCTCCACTAAATGAGTCGATCTAGATATGTGTGTCTGTCCGTCCGTCTGTCCATTATAATTTGTAAACACGATACAGGCCAATCTTCAATCTTCACGGAATTTTGCATGTAAGATGGGTTCTGCTCAATGAAGACCCCTATCGGTTAATATTTAGGGGATGAAATGGACCAAAAACTTTATTTTTGTCGGTTTTTCTGGTCGCTCCAGAAGCCGCAATTATGGCCCAAACACGGACCAAAGAATAAGCAGGCATGCTTATAAAGATCGTTCAATATTTAGAGGGTCAAATGGACCCTAACTTTTGTGTGAAAAATGACAAAATATTCTATAGAGTATATATTTACCACTGAAGGACATAAACCCGAGAAGTTGACAGTATATCCAAGAGGAGTGGTTGACCTTTAAATTGATACCAATTATATTGTCGTATGCACTCGGATGCGGTAGTTACACTTAAATATTTACAGGTGCTTATCTATTCATATATTATTTAGTAACCTATTACCACACTTGAGAGCGAAAATATAGCGCTGATCGCTTTGAAATGTTCCATGAGGTTCCAGTTATGGTCAAAGACAACGCCTAAAATGTTAAGTGATGATCAGATAATAATTTTTCGGATGAAGTGTACTGAAAACTTAATTATTTGTACTATTCGAGTCGAAAGCCGAACATCACAACACAACCCACGATAGAGGGAATCTGGACATGTAAATAGAGGGGCTGTACTGATTATTAATAACATTTGCTGACCTGTAGCCAGTCAAAAGTGTGCAAATATCGCGAAATATTGCCCAATCCCAGAATATAAAACCACAGAATGTTAGATTTTCGTGGAAGTTGTGTAGGGTATCGTATGGTCGGCCCCGTCCGACAATGCTGCTCTGCTCACTGGGTTTTAACTTGATTTGTGTTCAAAATCGGCGATTTTCCAAAAATATTTTGTGGTTCCATTAAATCTAGTTCAAAAGCCAGTTCTCTACTTCTGGCATCTACCTCAGAATATGGTATGAAACAATTTTGCAGAGGAATAAATAGTTACTTCGTAATAATAATAATTCGTATCCGATTTATTCAAACTTGCACAAACTAATACTCATACCATGAAGAATAAGGGGATAAGAATAAGGAGATAAGACCTTCTAAAGTTGTTTTCCAACTATAGAAGTTTTCTGTGTACATGGAAGACTTTTCCACCTCTTCTCTTGATAAAATACCATCAACAGCCTCTATAAATGACTTAGTTAGATAGAAGGCCCACTACAGGTATTTCAAATATGTAATTTATTTACTCCCTTACACCTATTATAGGCATAATTAATTATAAAAGCCCGATATATAAATCGTGCAATCCACAGGTTTTCTGTAGACAGAAGGTCTACTGCAGGACTTCTATAGACAAAACAGTCTCCTGCAGATTTTAAAAAATTCTACAGATCTTCGACAGAAAGAACAATTCTACATATCTTTTATAACCAGACGTCGGAAACACACCTTCTATAAATAATGCCTTTGTACGGAGCTACTATAGGCAGAAGGCTTTATGAAGGTTTTCTAAAATCAAGAGGTCTTTGGTGTTCTCAGATCTTTTTCCAGTAAACCTTATATATTCATCATGGAGGGAGTACACGAACTAACATCGTCTCAAAGTGTTAACTTCACTTGGTAGTCGTAATTATATCTACCAGAAGATAGACAACATTTGCAGTAAAAAATGTGAGTCCATATATTCGCTGTCTAAAATTCCTTGCATGTGAGATACCGTGTTGGTCGAAGTGTTCAGAACATAGCTGCAGTTACGCGTGAGTTCTGTGCAGTACATGTCTGAATCGGACATGCACCAGAATTTTTGACATCGCACAGGTTAGATTAGACTAAGTTGAAAATATGGGTGCTTTACTCCACCACATGTCCATAGTTGAACGAATTGGACTAACAATTTTTACAATAATTATGTGCCTCAATCACAACGTGTCGTCATATATATTTTAGAGGTCAGATATTGGAAAAAATATTCAAAATTTTGAAAATGGAGTAGGAATATGTGAATACAAGGACTTACATCGAAATTATTTTTCAAGAAAGCTTTTTAACCTACATGAACCCGGAACGACAAATTGCATGCACTTCATTGGGAAAATTCTGTTAAAACTTAAAATAATACCAAACCAGTAAGGAAAGTAGTAAAGTCGGACGGGGCCGAATATATGATACCCTTCACCACTATGGGTATATTAAACAGAACGGACGAAAATATATATGGGAGCTATATCTAAATCTGGACCGATTTTCACAAAACTTGGCAGACATAACTCTAAGCTCAATTCAGTACGTTATGCCAAATTTCGTGCAAATCTACATATATATAGGGACTTTGGTGTACCATTTACATAAAATCAGATGAAACTATATATGGGAGCTATATCAAAATCTGTACCAATTTTCACGAAACTTGGCAGACATCACTATAGGCTTAATTCATTACGCTGTGTCAAATTTCGTGCAAATCGAACGATATATAGGGACTTTCGTGCACCATTAAATCGGACGAAAATATATATGGGAGCTATATCTAATCTGAACCTATTTTTCCCAATTTCAATAGGGTTCGCCCTTGGGCCAAGTAAGTGAACTGTGCCAAATTTCATCCAAATCGGATCATAAATGCGACCTGTACTTTGTTCACAAAAATACATGGACGGACAGACGGACATGCATAAATCGACTCAGAAAGTGATTCTCTGCATATTCTCAAAAGGAACTATGGGTCTATCTCGATTAATTTCGCCTGTTACAAACATATGCACAAAGACATAATACTCTGTACCACAGTGTGGTGAAGGGTATAAAAGGGGCTGAATCTTTCATAGGAGATATCTTTTTGCAAAAATGTCTTATATCGAAAATGTTATGCAAATATATTTTCATCCCCAAGAAAAAAAACAGTAAGGATAGTAGTAAAGTCGGACGGGGCCGACTATATGATACCCTTCACCACTATGGGTATATTAAACAGGACTATTAACATGAAATTGGATGAAATAAAATATGTGATATGTATTTAAATGTGAATCTACCTAGATCTATCCATGAAGTATGTAAATCGACTTCAAACAAATATTGGGCTATGTCTGTACTTCTAAAAAACGCAACTACGTAATTCTATGCTCAATTTTGTAAGTTGTGCAAAATTTGATGTCAATCTGACTACATGAGGAGTTTGATATTCAATTTACTTGAATTCGGTATTGGTTTCTTGGTGCGTCAATTACTTAAAATCAATCAATAATAAAAGAGAGCTATATCTAAATCTGGGCCGATTTTCACGAAACAAGGCAGACATCACTCCAAACTCAATTCAGTACGTTATGCCAAATTTCGTGCAAATCGAAAGATATATAGCGACTTTGGTGCACCATTTACATGAATTCGGACGAAACTATATATGGGAGCTATAGCTCATAAATGCGACCTGTACTTTGTTTACAATTTAACATGCACAGACAGACAGACAGACGGACGGTACGGACGGACGATATATATATATATATATATATATATTCCAATGTGAAAATATACCTCATCGAAATATTGGTTTTAGAACCATATTTCTTTGCACCAAATCCGTATCAGAAAATTTGGTGTCGATTTACAGTCTGTCCGTCAGTCTGTCTGGCTGGTGTGTGTGCACGATAACTCTCGAAGGGAGTAACGGATTTCATCAAAATAGTCAAAATTGTGCAAAAAATTAATTGGTATCCGATTTGAACCAAACATTGTAGAACTTATTATCTTTACCAAGCCTAGATTAAGTCCGAAAATGGCACCCATTGATCCACGGACCATTGTCAAAGTCCTTGTAATTAGTTCCCAGATTTCTTTTCATGTGTTATATTCGGCTTATAATTGTGGCCTATATATTCACAAAAACGCGCAAAAATTAAATTTTCGATCCATTTCATTCTAAAATCTATCTGATTATAGGCGTCGTCTTTGACCATAACTTGAACTTCAAAAACAATTTCAAAGACATCAGGGCAATATTTATTTAAGCATAACTCCTACATCTAAGTAGAAACATTACTATAATTGGTATCAATTTAACGGTCCTCTAGTATATACTATCAACTTATCCGGTCTATGATCTCCAGGAGTAAATATATGCGCCACCGAATTTAAATATGCCCATTTCAAACACAAACGTGTACGTCCATTTGACCCGCTAAATAATTACCGAATATCATATTAAAGAGCCGGGCTTGTTCATTGGTCAGATCTCTTTCTCCGTGTAAAATTTCGTGGCGTTCGGGTCATAATTGTAGCCTTAAAAAAACATAACTGTGGTATATAGCGTGTTTACAAATTATAATGAACAGAGGGACGGATCGGCTTAGAACTGGTTCTAAGACAAATATTTTTTTATAAATTTCTGGGACCATACAAAACTATATTACCCTTACAACATAGTTGTGCACAATGTATCGAACGTGGTTAGAGTAGCGCCCAACGGTTGTTCTCTCCCAAATAGTGTATCACATGATAGTTTTCATCTATTAGAAAAAATAAGTCTTGGTCAACATTACTCACTCCCGTTAATCACATAAAATGCCGTTTGTCGTGGCAGTACTTTTGTGTGTTCTGATAAGCACATTGTCTTCTATAAGAACACGTTTTATTTATTGCAAATAAAAACAAACTTTATTTTATGTTTGGTCTTCACGATGTTCTTCATAAACAAATAAATAAACTGTTGGCAGAATTGTCTCGTTCAACTTCTGCAGCTGCATTTATTGTCTAAGTTTGTTGTTGTTGGTGTTCTTGTTGCTACTGATATTCGAGAATAAAACTGAGACTCTATCGTTTTCCATTGTTGCTACGGTTGCTGTTGTTGTAATATTTAAAGCAATTAAAACTTTTATTGTTCACAAAATAGAGTTTGTCTAATTATTACTTCAGGTGTTCCAGTGAGTATCTAAACGACAAATTTAGTTACACTCGAAGAAAGTTGAATACGATTTTTAGATTATGAACGTTATAATATGCGGCTGAGTTGGAATTTTTTCGATGCTTAAAATGAATAGATTTATTTTTTATAGTGAAAACATGGACAATATGTCAGATTATATTATAGATTAAATTTCTTAATAAATTTCGTGCTTCAATAATACCTTAAGCGTACCCTATTACAATTACCCATAGTGCTTCAAAAGAAAATAATATTTTTCTAAGTACTCCATGTGTGTGTGTGTGCGTACGTATGTTTTGTGGCCACCAAGGACACTGCTGACTACTTGTAATTTTATGTGTACTTTTGCACTCTTTATGTGGACAGGATACGAAAGTGTAATTTGTTTGTTGCTGATTTTGTCGTCCTACCATTCGTTTACATTGTTTTATTCCTTGTGATTGTAAATTTTGTCATGAATGTATTGGTATGTATTTTATCTTAACTTTCTAACTTTATGTCCATGTACATGTTCGTGTGGGCATATGTGTGTGAGTGCGTTTGCGATTGTTTTCTTGTTCATTTTACACTAATTAGTTATGTAGTCGTTCGGTTTGTTTGTTTGGTTTTCGTCCTGGCATTCCTTCATTCATTGTGTGGCTGGCTGGCAGACTGCCTAGCTGCCTGCCATTGGTAGATAAATGTTTATAGCAGAAGGAATCATTAAATGTTGCAATGCCACTTGAATGTTACTTTTAATTGTCAAAACTTTCATTTCTCCAAGAACAAGAACAACAGTTATGAGTTTTGTAATTGTTACTTAAGTATGCTTTATCGTTCAGTAGAACAATGCGAACAAGAAAAGGAAGAAGAATATTGTTTCGGATACCAAGAAATTGAGAAATTTACTATATATTTCGAAAACATATGATGATAATAATAATAAATAAAGGAAGAAGTATAAGAATAATAGGAAAGAATCCCTGTGAGTCCTTAAGTAATTAATTTAAAAAATCTAGGTCTTGTCGGTTTCTAAAAAAAATTTTAAAAATATTTTTTTAAAAATTCAGTTCTTGTGGGTCCATTAAAAATATATATTTTAAAGAATGTACGCCTTCTGGGTCCACACTTTTTGAGTCCTTTAAAAAATCCACGTAGCGTAGGGGATGATAAATACCAAGCAACGGCTCTGATTGGCTTTAACATGGCGAATTCCAGGCTTATCTTCATCCCTCTTTCATCTCAATTGTGGGCACTGACCTCCCCGCGGTGTCACCGCGATTTCACCCATAACAACTATAAAGAAATTTGTTGAGGCATCGGGTTAGTTGCCCACACTCGGAAAACCCCTCCTACTACGAAAAAGCAAAGAAAAAGAAAACCAACCCCCCCTAATGTTGACGAACCCCACAAACGTGTGTGTACGTTGTATAGAACAGGCGCTGTGTTCGCTTTGGCGGATGTACTTAAGAAGTACAAATCTGATATTATTGCCTTACAGGAAAAGCGATGGAAAGAGACTGGCGTAAGTAAATCAGACGATTACGCAACTTATTAAGCTGGCATGAAACGAGACATGAATTTGGCTGCGGATTTATGGTTGACAGGAGAATAAAAGACCTCGTCTCCAGATTCACTCCAGTAGATGAGCGAATTGGTATAATCCGTATAAAAGCGAAGTTCTTCTGCATCAGTCCCATTTGCGCCCATGCTCAGACCGTAGACAAAGGTGGGCAGACCAAGGACATATCTTACGAGCGTTTTGAAACAGTATACAATCGCCAACCGTCGGAAATTCAGCCTCCATGCAGAAACATCCGACAACGGCATGAGGTTGATTGACTTCGCGGCAGCAAAAAACATGGTAGTTAGCAGCGCCAGCATCTCGATATATACAAGGCCACTTGGATTTCTCCTGATCAAGCAACGAGAAATTAAATTGATAATGTTGTGATAGACGGAAGGCATTCATCCAGTGTATTAAAGGTTGGATCGATCCGAGGAGCGAATATCGCTTCGGGCCATTACCTTGTGGCAGCTAAGGTACGCACCCGTCTTAATGTAGCAGCAAAGGTGCGATCTAACACAAAACGCAAACTCAACATCGAAAAGATGCAAACACAACAGGTAACAGAAGCCTACAACGCTCAACTTAGTCAACTGCTTGACGAAAGCACTTTTTGTCCCGATAATAGTATAGAAGCACAAATGGCAATGGCCCACTGCCTACTGGGTAACAAAAACCACCATCAAGAAACCCAGGGTACGATCAGGAGTGTCGTAATGGTACTGATCTGAAAAACGCAGCATATAGGGCAACCCTGCAGACAGTAGCAAGACATAGTGCGATTGAGAATTATGGGGAGAAAAGGAGAGAGGAGAAATGTGTTTTCAGAAAAAAAGTAGAAATAACCAGTGAGCGGAGCAGAATAGTCGGACGGGGCCGACCATACGATACCCTACACAACTAACACGGAACTCTAAATTTCTGCGGATTTTTATACCGAGCCTGGGCAATATTTCGTGATATTTGCACCATCTTGCCCCATTAGAGGTCAACAGCACCTCTTCCTTACACTGCAATATTTTCCGAATATTACCAATATTTAGTACAGCCCTTGTAACTACTTGTCCATATTCCCCTGTGTTGTGATGTTCGTCTTGTAATTGTAGCCTATAGATCGAATTGAACACAAAAATAAATTTTTGGTCCACTTCATCCCAAAATAAGTATCTGATCATCATCGAAAATTATAGGCGTTATTCTTGACCATAGCAGCAACCTCATGGAACATTTCAAAACGATCACCGCTATATTTCCGTCCTGCAGTGTGGTAATGGTTTACAAAATAATATACGAATACGTAAGCTCCTGAAAATATGTACGTGTAACTCCCACATCCGAGTACATACAACAACACAATTGGTATCAATTTATTGGCCAACCACTCCTCTTAGATATACTATCAATCTATGTCCTTCATGAATAAATATATACGCTATAAAATACAAATTTTGTCATTTTTCACACAAAAGTCAGGGTCCATTTGACCCGCTAAATATTGACCGATCTTTATGAAATGCATACATGCATACTTATTCCTTGGCCCGATCCCCTTCTCCATGTAAAAATTCGCGATGTTTGGGTCATACTTGCGGCCTCTGGAGCGACCAGAAAAACCGACAAAAATTATGTATTTGGTCCATTTCATCCCTTAAATTTTAACCGATCTCTTCCAAAAACAATGGGGTCTTCTTTGGCCAGAACCCATCCTACATGCAAAATTTCGTGAAGATTGGTCCATAACTGTGGCCTGTATCGTGTTTACAAATTATAATGGACAGACGGACGGACGGACACACATGTCTAGAGCGACTCAGCTAGTCGAGATATGACGATCGGTATACTTAAACGTGAGCGTGAGGAAATCGAGATATACAGGAGTCAGAACGAAGTCCGGAAATGTTACCAACGAATAAAACACCAAACCGAAGTCTTTGGTGCAGGCACATCTTCCGGTGGGGATGAAGAAGGAAACCTGGTGACAGATACATGCAGCGTGTCGAGGATCTGGAAGGATCTTCTGTTATGAAATAGTGGCGGTGAAGAAGATACCCCTAGCCAAGATGAGGTCAGAATAGCAATTAATCGGCTAAAGAACAATAAATCAGCAGGAGCTGATGGGTTAACAGTCGAACTATTCAAAACTGGTAGTCAGATGCTGGTCAGAAGCATGCATCAGCTGATTAGTACAATTAGGCTAGAGGAATGCATGCCCAATGATTGGAACCTCAGCATCCTGTGTCCCGTGCACAAAAAAAGAGACAACTATATGGGAATTAGTCTTTATTCCATTGCATATAAAGTGATATCCAGTTTGATGTGCGAACGACTGAAGCCAATGATCAATGACATTATTGGACCATATCAATGCGGTTTCAGACCTGGCAAATCCGCCATTGACTAGTTTTTCACTCTGCGCCAAATCCTGGAAAAGACCCACGAAAAACACACATTCCACCTATTCGTCGACTATAAAGCCGCATTTGACAGCCCTATCCGTTCAGAGGTCTGCGTTCGACATTCCTGCAAAATTAATACGGCTATGCAGGATAACTTGAAGTGAGGTTACTTGGAAAATTAAAATTAAAAAAATATAAATTGAAGTACCTTGGAAAAATAAAATTTAAAAGATCCACGGCTTGTGGGTCATTAGTTAAAAATATAATATAAAAATTCCACGCCTTGTGGGTCCTTTGCAAAAATATAATTTAAAAAATCCACGCCTTTAACAGTTCGCATGCAAAAATTAAAATAAATAATAACCACAATTTATTATTATTTAAGACATTTCTATTTAAAATATTATTCATTTATTTACTTTTTTCCTGCTATTGTAAAGTTTAAAATTGCCAACGTTGTGTGTATGTGTGTGTAATGATAAAGTCCATTCGGTGGCACATTTTATTTTCATTAAAAGCTAGCTAGCAACGAAATCACCCAAAATAACACAAAAACTGCTGCACTATCTCTTAGCAAAATAGACACGCTTAGTTTTGTGTTTTTTTATATTTTCTGTTTGCCTGTTTGGAGTTCTGTATAACACATCCAATTTTCAACAAGAAGATTTTAACTGTCAGCAACTTTCATGACTTAATTTAAATTTACGATGCCAACAGGAGACGAAATGCAACTCTGCCCTGGCGGTAGTAGTTTACCACCGTTGTGTGTGTGTGTGTGAATGCAAGTCGTACTTGAACGAAAGTATTATTTACACAAATGCACGCAGACACATCAACAAATAAACTGAGAGACACCCACACAAACACACACACACAGGATGAGGCAAAGCATACTGACAAAAAACATAAAGAATAGTTTTAGTTTTTTTGGTTTGTTCGTTCGTTTGTCACTGCTACACCTTTATGCTACTAACACCAATATCAAATGTACATATCTAGCCACACACACACATAGAGATGCCAACATAATAGAATATATGTGTGTATGTAAGTCTGTATTATCACACCCATACAGAGCAACACATGAAATGTAATATCCAAACGGATATAACAAAAAAATGCAAGAACTATAATAATAAGAGGAACATAACTTTAATGTCCCCAAATGGTAAAACATCGACATACCAAAATGCAAACAACTGCATACATATGTATGAATTTGGTAATGTGTTCGTTTGAACATTTGTTTGTTTGTATGTCATCACAAAACTATACGGAATATTTAAATTTACACCTAGAGTACATATTCGCAAACAAGCATTTATCTGATAGGGATGGCATATTTGGATTCGGGAGCCCAGCTCATCATTAAAGACTTCCAAACACTTCAGTACGTAAACACAGACTGCGTGCCAGCCCTGACTTCAGGTCATCCATAAAAAATCACCTGTCATGCACCTCCTGTCCCTCGGTTAATCTAGAAATGCTCCTCACATTTACTTCCCTATATTGACTATAAACCATTCATCTTGTCTATATAAAGACTTCCTCTTCCTACGTCCGTCAGTACTCTCATACGCCTATCAATGTTCCCTGGACTTCAGCTACCCCATTAAGACCCCATTTTGTTTCGTCTAGAAAAATTACTTCTGCTCTTCAGTTCATAGAGAATTCTATCAGATCTATAAAGATATCCTTCATCTCGTCTATAGAGGCTGCTTCTGGTCGTCTTTGCACACGACCTCCACACTTCCAAACACACTACCTTCAGAACTCCCTTCAAGTTTGTCTCTATAGATTATAGCAGACTCTCTAAGATCACCCATAAAAACTTCCTTGAACTCATCTATAAAGACTCTTTGCTTCAGCTCCTCTATAGAGACTCCCTACAACTACATAAGATCCCCCTCAGCTCTGCTATAGCTGGTCTATAAAAGTATCCCTTCACCACGGCTATAAATACTTCCTTCCGCTCGTCAATAAAGACTACCTTCGGGTCGTCGATAGAAGAATGCCTTGATGTCGTTTATAGAAGACTCTCTTAAGGGCGTCTATGAAAGACTCCCTTCAGCTCGGGTATGAAAGACTCCCATCAGCTCGTCCATGAAAGACACCCTTCGGCTCCCTTCTACTCGTCAATTAAAGACTACATTCAGCTCGTCTATTAAAGACTACCTTCAGCTTCCTTCAGCTCGTCTCTGAAAGACTCCCTTCAGCTCGTCTCTGAAAGACTCCCTTCAGCTCGTCTATGAAAGACTCCCTTCAGCTCCCTTCAGTTCGTCTATGAAAGACTCCCTTCAGCTCCCTTCAGTTCGTCTATGAAAGACTCCCTTCAGTTCCCTTCAGTTCGTCTATGAAAGTCTCCCTTCAGCTCGTCTATGAAAGACTCCCTTCAGCTCCCTTCAGCTCGTCTATGAAAGACTCCCTTCAGCTCGTCTATGAAAGACTCCCTTCAGCTCGTCTATGAAAGACTTCCTTCAGCTCGTCTATGAAAGACTCCCTTCAGCTCGTCTATGAAAGACTCCCTACAGCTCGTCTATGAATGACTTCCTTCGGCACCCTTCAGCTCGTCTATGAATGACTTCCTTCAGCTCGTCTATGAATGACTTCCTTCAGCTCGTCTATGAAAGACTGCCTTCAGCTCGTCAATGAAAGACTGCCTTCAGCTCGTCTATGAAAGACTCCCTTCAGCTCGTCTATGAAAGACTCCCTTCAGCTCGTCTATGAAAGACTTCCTTCAGCTCGTCTATGAAAGACTACCTTCAGCTCGTCTATGAAAGACTGCCTTCAGCTCGTCAATGAAAGACTGCCTTCAGCTCGTCTATGAAAGACTCCCTTCAGCTCATCTATGAAAGACTCCCTTCAGCTCGTCTATGAAAGACTCCCTTCAGCTTGTTTATGAAAGACTCCTTCAGCTCGTCTATGAAAGACTCCTTTCAGCTCGTCTATGAAAGACTCCCTTCAGTTCGTCTATGAAAGACTCCCTTCAGCTCGTCTATGAAAGACTCCCTTCAGCTCGTCTATGAAAGAATCCCTTCAGCTCGGATATAAAAGACTGCATTCAGCTCGTCTATGAAAGACTGCCTTCAGCTCGTCTATGAAAGACTTCCTTCAGCTTGCTAGTAAAGGCTGCCATTAGACTGTCAAGAACCCTTCTTCTTTTCCTCCCACGACATCTCTACACTGTGAAATTTATATGACCATAAGCATTAGTGAGTTGAAAGCGTTTTCATTATGCACACAAATTTTGTGCATTTTGGCACACTTTTGCTCCACACACACACACACACATTTAGCATTTCGGCTGACAGCTTTTATCCGTACATTTGCTGTGTCGAAAAGCTGGAGAGTAAAGTTCCATTGTAGAAGATTTGACTGGGAAATGTAAGTATTTTGATATTTATGTCTCCCAAGATATTTTCAACATTTGCACAAAGCTGGAAGCGGCGATGAATGCACTCAACAACTGGAGGACTCGTGTGAACTTGCGAATATATGTGTAGAGACATAGTGACATGATAGTGAGTATATGTGTGTGTTTTTGGGAATGTGTGTTCTCTGGTGTCCTAGGCAGTCCGCCAACAACAAAAATTTTATATATATGATTAGATTATTCGCATATGGCTCATTGCCATTATAATAATAATAAGAAAATTGGAGATAGTGTCTCCTAAAAAGTGAAGTAATGTTCGCAAGAAAAAAATATCCTTTAATCTAATTGTATTATTTTTGTAGAAGCATTTACAAATTGTGTTAATATGTTTGTGTGTTGTAGTAGCATTGCATTGCGATGGAGAAAAAAATGATCAAATTTTCTTCGTACTAATTTCAAGATTATTTGGTATTACATTTTATTTAATGGATATACTAAAATGTTCATAGTTATTTGCTAAGAGTATTTTTAAGAACAAACACACCTACACAGACCAACAATTAAGACATTAGCTTTTCTTTTTGTTCAGTATATTAGAGATATCGAAAAAATATGGAAATATTAAAAAAATGATGAAGCCAACACAATAGTATCATCTGTTCATAGTGCTTCGTTGAAATCATCTATGAAGATACTATGAGCATAATAGCTCACCTTTGAAGACCACCTGAACTTCAGGTCGACTATACAGACTCAATAGGCTGATGTGATATTCAGCTCTACTGTAAAGACTATAGTTGTGACCGTGACTATTGAATATTCACCGTGACTACATAGTCTAAAAAGACTCCTGCGACTCAGCTTTCCTCTAAAGACTCCTTGACTTCCCACTATAAAAATCCCTTCAGCTCATCTAAATAGATTCCTAACCCTCTTTCATAGACTCCCAGCGCTTCAGCTAGTCTATATGGATTCCCTTCCCTTCAACTCGTCTATATAGACACCCAACCCTTCATGTCGTCCATATAGACTTCCTACCATTCAGTTCGTCCATATAAAAACCCTACCCTTTTTTCTTCCATATAAGCTCCCTGCCCTTCAACTTCTCTATATAGACATTCTGGCAGGCATCTTGTCTATAAAAGACTCACTGACTCGAAGTTCGTCTATGATAGACACCTGATCTTCAACTCGCCGATATCGGCCTTCTAATCTTCATTCTCATTCATATCATCAGCTTTTCTATAAAGTTTATATGTCCTTCAGTTCTCCTATAAGGACTTTCTGTCCCTTGACATGTCTTCAGTTGGAAGGACTCAGTGTCCTTCAAACCTTAACATAATTTCCACAATTATATACAATTATGATTATTGCCTTCGAGTGAAGGTTAATTTGCTTAACATGTATTTGTTCTTAATATTTACATTTACTTACACAAAAAATATATTTCCATTACTTTCATATCCTTTTCCCCACCATTTTGTACTTACGCCTGAAAAGAAAGAAGAAGAGAAGAAAAAATGAAAATAATTTCATGTGTGAATTGTATTGCCATAAAACAAATAATTTATTGGAGAAAAACTATTAATATCGCCTATTATCAACAGTAACAAATATAATTGCCCTTTAGTGGTACTTGTTTCGAGGCAATAAGAACAACAAATGGGAAAAATAGCAGGCAGGACGAAATAATGTAATTACGCCACATAAAGGGCAATATGAATAAATGCTATGGGAAAAACAAATCGAATGTAAACAATGTGGAAAATACTTCATATAAACAATTTCCAAGTGTGTGTGTTTGTGTTATACCAAGGCAAATCAATTGCAAGGATCAAAGGAAGTACAATATCCAATATGAGAAAAAGCGAGAGAGAATGATAGTATGGAAGACCCAAGAGATTTACGACATGCAATTAAATATGAATATATCCTTTGCTATGAATAAAAATATTTTGTACAAAATGCAATTATGTATGTTTGTATATGAATATTGTTTTTTTTTTGTGTTTTATTATTGTTTGCCTTATATGTTAGCACATTTCCAGTAAATATTTGAACAATTGTGTGAAGGACATATACAAATGAATGTATATTTGGAATATAATATAAAATTTAAAGTGGAGCTGAATGGAGTTTTTATAGATGAACTGAAGGGAATCTTCTGTAGACGAGCTGAAAGGAGTATTTAATAGAACTGCTGAAGTGAGTCTTATATAGACGAACAGAATGGAATTTTCTATAGACGAGTTGTAAGGATCCATTATAGACGAGACTTTCATAGCTAAGCCGAAGGAAGTCTTCTACAGACGAGCTGAAGCTTTTTTTATAGACGAGCTGAAGGGAGTCTTTCATATACGAGCTAAAGGTAGTCTTTCATAGAAGAACTGAAGGGAGTCTTTCATAGACGAACTGGAGGGAGTAAGGATCCATTGTAGACGAGACTTTCATAGCTAAGCCGAAGGAAGTCTTCTAAAGACGAGCTGAAGCTTTTTTTATAGACGAGCTGAAGGGAGTCTTTCATATACGAGCTAAAGGTAGTCTTTCATAGAAGAACTGAAAGGAGTCTTTCATAGACGAACTGGAGGGAGTCTTTCATAGACGAGCTGAACGGAGTCTTTCATAGACGAGCTGAAGGGAGTATTTCATAGACGAGCTGAAGGGAGTCTTTCATAGACGCACAGAAGGGAGTCTTTTAATGACGAGCAGAAGGGATTCTTTCGTAGACGAGCTGAAGGGATTCTTTCGTAGACGAGCTGAAGGGATTCTTTTATAAACGAGTTGAATTGACGATCTGCAGGGAGACTTTTATCTATGAGCTCTATAAACGAGCTGACGGGAGTACATCATAGACGAGCTGAAGGTAGTCTTTCATGGACGAGCTGAAGGGAGCCTATCATGTGCGAACTGAAGGGAGCCTTTCATGTACGAACTGAAGGGAGTCTTTCATAGACGAACTGAAGGGAGTCTTTCATAGTCGAACTGAAGGGAGTCTATCATAAAGGAGCTGAAGGGGGTCTTATATTGACGAGCGGAAGAGACTCTTTTATAGGCCTGTTGAGGAGTATTTGTAGACGAGCTGAAGACGGGTTGAAAGGGTCTATATAGAGCTGAAGAAAGCCTCTATAAAGAAGATGAAGGGAGTTTTTCATAGAGGAGCTGAAAGAAGTCCTTCATAGACGAGCTGATGGGAGTCTTCTTTAGACGAGCCGAAGGGAGTCTTATTTAGACGAGCCGAAGGGAGTCTTCTGCAGGCGACCTGAGGGAGTCTTTTAATGGCGAGCAGAAGCGAGTCTTCTATAGAAGAACTGAAGAGAGTCCTGTATAGAAGAGCTGAAGGGCGTATTCTATGGACGAGCTGAATGGCGTTATCTATAGACGAGCTGAATTTGCGTTATATATAGACGAGCTGAAAGGAGTATTTTATTGACGAACTGAAGGGAGTATTCTATTGACGAACTGAAGTGAGTATTCTATTGACGAACTGAAGGGAGTCTTCTATAGAAGAACTGAAGAGAAACTTTATTCATAAACTAAGGATACTGGATGTTGAAGAAGTAACTTTAGGGAGTCTTCATAGACGAGCCAGCGACGTAGAGTCTTGGTGAATCTGGTGAATCAATCTGGTCCGGCAAACTTAGAATGAGCTAATCAGCAGTAAGATTTACTAAATGAACTAGAAGGATTAAAGATGTTTTACCAATAAGGCACGTTTAATGTGTGGCGATTTGAATATCTTGAATCTATTAATGTAAATAAAACTGAGGATATTTTTATACCATACACAACACTGTGGTGAAGGGTATATTGTTTTATGAATATGTTCCTAATAATGCAAAGCAAAGCGAGAGATATCCATATTCAAAGGGTTATTCAATATGTGGTTTCAAAAGAATGTACTAGAATTTAAAACCTGACAAAGTAAGATATTAAGCCAATTGTATTTCTTTTCAGCTTTCTCACAACGCTCACTAATACAAAAAAGGTGATTCTTCAACAGTCTCTTATTGTGATTTACGGCTTCAAACATTGAATTTTGTTTTTTGATTTAATTCGAACCCACACTACTTCAAGAATATCTTTATAAAGTTTCATGTGAAAATCTCAACAACTCTGAAGATATAGCCGATTTATTTTATTAGCACCAAGTGACGGCAAGAGTTATTCTCAAACTTTATGGGGACCTCCCCCATTCTCAATTTTAAATTTTAAAGATTTTCATTGGGCTGGTAAATGAAAACCAATGGGGGTTTCTCCTTAAACACGTTTTTTCTTGAAGCTGTGTTTTACGAATGGCGGGCACGATAACTCAAAAATTTTGACACATTTCTCTTTTAGTGTATAGCTATCGTATGAACTTTGCTCGATTTTCCAAAAAGCAGATTTCAAAAAAGATTTTGTTAAGTTTTGAGCGAAGTCTATGAACCTAGCTCATACGCGAGCCATACATGTAAGATCGGTCAGTATTTATCGGGTCAAATTGTTGTTTTCTATGATATGTATATATATATATATTTGCCCCTGGAGAGCATAAGACGGATAAATTGATAGTAGTAAAGAGTAGAGTAGAAAAAAATAGTTGTTGACCTATAAATGAATACAAATTATAATTATTGTGTAAATGTTTACCAAAAAAAAAGGATCGAAAATATGCCTGAGTAAGAAAAGAGGTCAAGAGGCAATAAATATAATGAAATATTGCCCAGACTCGGAATATAGCTTTGCAGAAAGTTAGATAGTCGGCTCCGTCCAACTATACTTATCCGCTTGATATAGAAGTACGTGTGAAATGGTTCCGGAACGGGCTTTCGAATGAAAAAATTAAAAAAGTTTAGTGAAAAACGAGTTTATGCGTTTAATTGAGACTACAAGAAGTTCGCTCATGGCTTGAGCGTGAGCCGAGCAGGCAAGTTTTGTAAGAACCCAAAATAACAAATTCGACATGGGTCAAGATTTTGGCGTGATGATTTTTTTACTAGCAAGTCTACAATTCATGCATAAAGTCCTTCACACCTTTTTTGCGGCTATTGTATGTTATTTTTGAAATTACATGTTTGTAGCCGAATTGAATGAGTTTTTTTTTTTGTAAAATACATGCTACCTCCATATCGTGACCCTGTAGGTCCTTTTCCAGACTACGAGATTTTTTAACTGCAAATAATTTAGAGAAAAATTAAAACAAATAAAAAAGTGTCCTTCGGTGTTGCCGATAGATATATACCCTAAGCGTATGGTTTGCGGAGGTTTTCGGAATTACATTCGGTTTAAAGGTTTTATTATTCACTTTATATTAGGTTGGGGGAAAAAGAAATCCATTATTTTTATATGAACTAAATGACTTTATTAAATATGCTTCGAAATGTCAGATATGCACCTTTTGTCGCCATTTTAAAGATAACTTCATAATGCCTCTCTCATAGAAGTCCTGCTCTCTATTTGCAGAAAACTCAATTATCACAATCCTCCGTAGATACCAATTTTTTATCATTAAAAAAAAATTTGCAATGCCAGAAAACTATGGTAATCGTTTGGTAGCAAGTCCGGACTGTATGACGGATGCATTACAACTTCCCAACCAATTTCCCGAAGTTTCTGGCCAGTCACTGTAGATGTGTTTGGCCTAGCGTTTTCCTGGTGGGACACAACACATCTCCTGTTAGCCAATTCTGGCCGTTTCTGGTCAATTTTAAATGGTATTAAACAGATTTATGATCGATTTTTAGCTCCTGGGCGATGTTACGACTGCTAATTGCCGGACATTTCTACGACAGGTCTACCTGTGCCAGGTGCATCTTTAACATCAAAAAATCTAAAACGCAATCTACGAAACCAAAATTGCACATAATTGTACTATAAGCACCATTCACAATTTTAGCCGCTAGGGTCGCATTTTCACCTCTGTCAAAGAAAAACTGTAAAATGTACCGAATTTTCTCTTTGTTCACTTCCATTTTTAACACCCTGCAATTCAATATAGTCCATAAAACATTAGATAGATTCCCCAAAGGCATGAAATCGATATTCGCATGTTTTCATAGTCGTTTTCCACTTTTGAACTTTATATAATTTCGCAAAAAATTAGATTATAAAAAGCTACAAATTTTATTAACGGCTCAAGAAAACAACTACAAAAAGGTATTCTAAAAAATTGCTCATTTTATTGCAAAGAAAAAATGAAAAGCTTCTTCTTCGTGGAGTGTTCAACATCATCAACTTAAAATTTGACTTACGGGTTTTTAATATACTCGCCAAGGGCTTTCATTCGCAAAAGCAATTTTTCACCCCGAACTCCTTTGGTTTTTATCGGAGATCTTCATAGCCATTTGTCTTTTCCAAAATTGCCCCTTTTAATGTCTATGGAAAAAAATTAGCTGCTACTCGTTAGATTATACTATTCTGCATATTTTATATGATATTTGTAGAATATCATATTTGCAATTTTATATTATCACATTTTCTGATTTGAAAATTATTTAATTTTAATTACATTACAATATTGCTATATTTTTTTGTTTATTTAAAATTCCATTTGAGATTAACTAAGATATTTTTATTAAAAATACATTAGCAACAGATACAAATATTTTTGTATTCAAATAGCATATGTGTATTTAAATTTATATAATTCATTTTGATTTCATTTATCTGAATGAAAATATCTTAATATATTACAAGCTGTGTGTGCGTGTGTTTGTTTTTTTCAAAATTTACAAAGTGTTTATTAAATTCCTAACCATAAATTATCATTTGCTGTTGAATCATATAGCAAACAAATAGTCATATTTTCATCTTTACACTTTTCCATAGCAAAATTTATTTGGTCTTCTTTTATATATCTGCTTATCTATTGTGTGCGTGTGTGTAATAATTATTATGGAATTTCATCTTGAATATATTTGTGTATCTCTGTGGATATGTGAATTTTCTGGTATTGTTTGGTTATTTCATAAAATATTGCAATGTAAATATTTGTGGTAATCTGTTTTTGTGAATAGACTAGGCAAAAGATAAGATTTTGCATGAATATGCTTGCTGGCCAATCGTATGGCTCTTGGATGAAGCCTTTTTTATTTTTGGAATAACCACAGATGTTTCAGATAGATTTATTCTTCATTCTATGAAAGTAATTGTTACGTTACGTTATAAGCAACATCTGAGCAGATTGTATTGATTCAAAATGAAATGTTGCACACACACACAGATGTGAATGGCCGTTTGTGTGAGCGTGTGTGACCTATTGTGTAGATATACAAATGTTTGCATTAAAGTTATTATTTGGTTAAAGCAAAATATTTAAATAATTATTTAGGGTTTATGTAAACTTTTTTGCAATCATTGAATCTTTAATAATTTATAATTTGGAGTTATGTGAATAGTGTTTATGGGGAAAAATAGAAAGATTATTAGTTTAATTTAAATATTAGAAAACTCTTTGTATTACTTGCATTAAACGATGTCAAAGCAGGAT
This sequence comes from Musca vetustissima, assembly GCF_032173495.1. Classification (NCBI taxonomy): domain Eukaryota; kingdom Metazoa; phylum Arthropoda; class Insecta; order Diptera; family Muscidae; genus Musca; species Musca vetustissima. The sequence goes on along the minus strand of NW_026884873.1, from coordinate 27,823 downwards.
ACATGCCTCATTACACTGTGCAATACAAAAAATAATTACCGGGGAATTCCAACAGATTATGAAAGAGAGGCTAAAAAAAGAAGACACGTGTATCGGCGTTTTGAAAGTTTACGTCGGGAGGTGATCTAAAAAGGCGGGGCAATATTCCCCCTTTTCAAGCATTTTGATAATTTTCGAATTATGATTTCTTGAAATCCTTGCATTTTAGTTATATAGTGTCTTCGGCAATATTACAGATAAAAATAACGAGGAATATTTTGGTATGCAACTATAACCCTCAACCGACTCATTAAATGGATCATTACAAAAATAATGTTGTAACATTTTCCAGGAGTGATTGAAAACTCATTTAAAAATCGAAGAGAATACCAAACAACGACTAACCTTTTATCTAAAATGATTGATATTACCAGCAAAGATCACTGACTGGGGAACAAACATAGCAGAGGAAAATGTAAAAAATCGAATATACCTAAGAAATTGAAAAAAAAACGTTTTGATTATACCCAGAGATGATCCGTCAGAGACGGTGATGTAAATGACATATATTTCCGACGTGTAATTCATACGCCAGAAACGTCGGGAACCCATCAAAAACCATTTGGTTTTTGACACAATTTAGAACATTTTCTTTTCAAACAAATTTTGAATTTTTTATTAGTTCTAGTAAGGAATATTGACATATATGTAAAAATAATATATGTTCTTCGAAATAACAGTATATGGGGATAATATTGAAATATAATAAATGACGTTTACTACATTTATTATATTTTATACAGGTATATGACGTTTCCGACGTTTACACCTTTTTGAAGTCGAAAACCTAAAAATTCGTCACACGGACCGTCTCTGATCATACCTCGTACATTAATGCCTCTAGTGCGTATACTCAATACAACACCAAATATTGGTATTAATTATACGATATAGAATATCCTTGAGGTGCCCTAGTGTATCTGCAAAACATTTTGGTATTTCCTATTCGGACACCATTAGCGGTCGTATTTATGAGAGCTACTATTTATATGAAGACGAGACTACCTACTTTAAACAATAAAGTTTGACACTTTTTAGCATAAGTCTACTCAGTCCAGTTTGAAGTGCTACCATGTAATGTGTAGTTTACAAGGAATTGAAGAATCCAATTACCCCAAAAATTTAATTAATTCCTGAACATTTTGGTGTGATTACTTTTCACATCAATCGACGTGAATTATCATCACAAAAGGTTATCAATGAAGAATCATCCTGTAGCACTGTGAAGCCATTGGTTTAATGGTCCATAACTAGAGATGGGCAGTGGGTAAATACCCAAAGGGTAAATTGGTTAAATACCCATTTCTGTATTGAATCGGTAATGCAACGTCATATACCCTATTTTCGGGTTTCTGTTATGAAATCGATTTAGAATGGATAGTTTTACGATACTTTGAGGACGAGGGTAAATGCCCGAGTATTTGCCCAAAAATTGGGTAAAAACTCATTAACTGGCGAACCACTTGACATAGGCTGCTATAATTTGACTCACATGTTTTTAATGACAAAGCAACTATTGGAATGGCAAATGGGGTCTCTGGATCCAAGTTTTGATATAGGCCCCATGTAACCGTACCTCCCGATTTGAAGTATTTTTTGTCTATTAGACACATTTGACAATTAAATTGGTTTTAATTTGGCACAGAGAGTTCTCTATGGGTACCAGTTAATGAGTTTATACCCAATTTTTGGGTAAATACTCAAAATTTGTATGGGGCTACCAGAAAACGTTGACCTACGTTCATGCATGGCTATTTGGTGTCCATAGAGTAGTTCAAATAAAAAAAATAGTGGGATTTCTAAAGATGTTTATAAGATCACCTATTTATTTAGTAAACCCACTGCTTTAATTATGGCCTATATGGACGCATATTTAATATTAAAACATTTTCATAAATTTCAATGTGGACCAACGGAATGAACTATGCTTAGAGATACAACACGATGTACCGCAGTGGGTGTATGGGTGGCTATGTAATTGTAGGTAGTCTCTCAAGAAGTTGTTAATGATCTGTTTATTCCGCCAATGGTCTTTTATCCCGCAAATGTCTTCTATCATCCAACTAATATAAATGGCATCTGGCGTTGTACGGGGATACCCCAAATAGTGGACCAAAATTTTTGATAATAGTTGATAATTTTTGGTAAGAATATATGCTACACAATGCGAAACCACACTACCAAACTACAAACTGTCTGTTTGTCTGTCTGGCTGGAAGGGAGTAACCGATTTCATTTAAACTTTACAATTGTGATACAAATTAATTTTATAATATCATGCGAACTGATTGTCCGATTTGCCCAACGTATTATCTTTACCAAGCCTATATCAAGTCCGAAGATGTGACCAATTGTTAATCCAATATTAAGTCCGAAGATGGGTACCAATTGGTCAACATTTTCAATATTTATAAACTTAATATTAGGGGAATGGAATGTCCGATTTGAATTAAACTTTGTAAAGCCTATTGTCTTTACCAAGACTAGATCCAGTCCGAAGATGGGACCCATTGGTCTACTTCTTCTGGTGCCTTCCTCACAAAGGGTTAATATTTTATAAACTTGTAAATTAAATTTTAAGCGAATTCAACAACCCATGAAACCACTCTCTAAACAAATACCTTAAATAAAGCGAATAATAAAACCTGTGTGTCATTCCAAAGACCTCATTTATTTTTTATCGGTTCAGAATTAGATACAACTCCCATATAATTTTGTTTTTGGTTTCAACGGGGCATCAAATATCCAACATTTGTCCAGTTGACATGGATTTTTGCACAAGGCTCTGTGAAGTAACATACCAAATGGCGTGTGTCAAGTTTTTTAGGTGGTGTAGATTTACATATAGCTCTCATATATAAATCTGTCCAATTTCATATAAATAGTTACCACAATATCTAAGTCTATCCGATTACCTTGCAATTTTCATATATTGCAGAATTACATGCGTATGAATTGATCGTTTTCGGTTCATGAACATATATAGATCACATATTTTATTTCGTCCGATTCCGTGCTAATGGTCCTTCAAAATAATACGTTTGTCCGATCGACCGGCTATTGCTTACATACAACCAAAATCTTTGTGTAACAAATTTAGTTAATAGTACGTTTACATTCAACCGTATTTCTTTAACCGTATCTTTATACCGTATTTCTTTATATGTCAAATAAATGCTCATAAAGTAGGTTAACCCGGTAAAAAGTTCTAATGTATATGCCGTTTAAAACTGATTTAACTTGGTATATATTAAGTGTAGGGTACCATATAGTCGAACCCGTTCGAACTTGTAAAAAGTTCTAATGTATATGCCGTTTAAAACTGATTTAATGTGGTATATATTAAGTGTAGGGAACCATATAGTCGAACCCGTTCGAATTTGTTTTTTTTTTCTTTCTGGTTTTATTTGTTTCGCTAGCTTTAATCTACTTTAGGAATTATTATTGAAGATAATTGGTCGCAGTATAAACCTACATGACCTTGCACCCTCATCCTTGAAATCATTTAATGAAAAAGTGTTATATACGGTGTCCTATTTGATAAATTGCAATCCTCACCAAGAATAGAGAAACTAACATTTATCGTAATCAAAGAAATAAAGTCCAACACAATGATGATGAGTTACCATATTGCGAGCATGTTGGTGGAAATAACCAGATAACCGTTGTTTCTCCGTAATGGAATCTTGCAGAAAATTAACATCGTGTGTTAGCTAACTTTGTTGGCTGGTGCGGATAACGTGTATGCCTTGGTTTACATAAACGTGTCGTAGAAAACATGTCACAACAAACCTATCCCAAAGTTGATTAGGAAAAGCCGTTTTGAAATGGTAGCATTAACTCAATTAGCATGTATTTAAGTGTGTGTGAGTTTTTCTTTTCCCACAATCAGACATTTGTTATCATGACTAACTGTCCAGCAAGAAAGGCGAATGTGAAATAGATAACGACTATTCAGAATAACATTTTGATGACATGTGTAAAGCACGGTGTTAATTACAAATGCGAAAGCAAGCGAAAGTCTTTGAAATTGATTTAAATTTCTGGTTAGAATATGACTTAAATTTAATAGAATTAAAAAATATTACTAGGTAACGCTTACTGCACTGTATTTCTATTTTTCTTTTTTCGTGCTTTACCACCGCCTTGATACCCTGCACAATGCAAATGCATGATAATTTCTAAATACACACGCCAAGTGTGTCCCAAAACACTAAAGTGTTTTTGTTGTGCGAACCGAGTTCCTTAGTTAGTCGGAATGCATTTCAATGAAATTCTCATGGTTAAGTGTAAATTTGTTTATATTCATATCCCGAGTCCTTGCACAATGGGTCAGATACACTATGATTTTAGCAAACAATAAATTATATATTTAAATTCTGAAAATATAAGTTTCAACTTTTTATTCCATGTCTTGCTTAGGTCCATAACTTCGAAGTATCTCGAAGTATTGCTGTACCAGTTACCAAATATCGATTGTTTTGTCCAATGCATATCCACCCATTTGTGTAACCATAATAATATGTTTACATCCACGCCACTGTCTGAACTTCGTATCTAACGCAACATAAAACAAATTACTTGGTGCCCAACTGGTTTCATTGTCAACGTGGTAGTAGCAGTAGTAGTAGTAACAACGTCTAAAAAGGCAAATGCAATGCCAAAGTTTTACTACATTTATTCACAACTTAGGGAATCTTATATGTACGCACACACACACTCGCATACACACAAGTGCACATATGAAGTTCTCCACATTATTATCGCATGTAAGTTTACATAATTTTAGTTACTGACATTAGATACCATGTGCCAGGTGGAAAAGAAGAGTAGAGACCATAAGAGACATATATTTGCATTTTATTTATGGCTTTAAATTTCAAGATGTAATGTAAAAAATAAAACGCAGTGGATTTCATATATGAATATTTAAAATCTAATGAATGTTGATTTATGTGAAATATGCAAAATCGACTTTCAGTTCGAAGGTATAAAAATTATACATAAAATATTGGGAGACATTTAATAAGAGTATGTAAAAACATCGATAAGTTTGGTGGGACCGAAAATGTTATATTTTCCACCACACTAAAAATGGTTAATAAATATATGTCGAGACCAATGCCTAACACAAAATTTGTTATGCTTTGAGAAAAGGAGTAGTAATGGAGTAGTTCTCTCCGGAGAAGTACGTAAATGTACATATTCATATTATATGTCGATAAAATTGGAGAAATTAACGAAGATGACCGACATGTTCAGGGGCTAAAAATCGACTATAAAACTATAAAACTGTTTTAGACCATTTACACAAAGCTGGATTCAAATACAAGCTCGATGTTTGGATGCCACACCAATTAACAGAACAAAATAGGAAGGATCGAATTTCCAGTTGCGAAACCTTGATCAAACGGAAAGAGATAGACCTATTTCTTAAACGGATGATGGCTGGATATGATAAATGGATCACAAACAATAACACTGAGCGAAAACGATCGTGGTCAAAGCGCGGTGAAGCACCTCAAACGGTGGCCAAACCAGGACCAACGGCCAAAAAGGTTCTGCTATGCAGTTGGTGGGACTGGAAGGGGATTATTTATTATAAGTTTGTTCCATATTACAAAACGCTAAATTCTGATCTCTACTGTCAACAATCGGGCCGTTTGAAGATATCAATTGACCAGAAACATCCAGAATTGGCCAACAGGAGAGGTGGCATGTTCCACCAGGACAAAGCTAGGCCACACACACAAGTTTTAATGCATCCGCCATACAGTCCGGACTTGGCACCAAGTGATTATCATCTTTTTCTGGCATGCAAAATTTCTTTAATGATAAAATATGGTATCTAGGGAGGATTGTGAAAATCGACTAATAGAGTTTTTTTACAAATAAAGAGCAGGACTTCTATAAGAAAGTCATAATGAAGTTACCTTTAAAATGGCAACAAATCACAAAACAAAGCAATGCATATTGGGAGCAAGTCCGTGAAGTTGATAGTATATCCAAGAGGGGTTGTTGGCCTTTAAATTGATACCAATTACATTGTTGTATACTCAGATGTGGGAGTTATACTTAAATATTTACAGGGGTATTCGTATTCTGATATTAATAAGTATTACCATTACCCCACTAAAAGGGGAAAGTACGTTTTTTTATCATGGATGACTCCTACCATAATTTGAGATGATATTTAGGCAGGGGTCAATTCATTTTTTTGAACTCTAGGCCATTATAATATGCTGAACCTCAGTGCAGTTAAGCGGATCTGACCAAATATTTTGAACGGCAGTTTAGATGATGATCGGTCAATATTCTGAGTGTCGAATAAACCAAAAACTAAAGTGACAAAATTTTAAATTTATGGCATAAATCCACGCCTATAACTGGGATGATGGTTAGAACATATTCTTTAAAAATTCAGGCCTGTAACTGGGATGATGGTTGAGAAAATATTCTTTAAAAATCCACGCCTGTAACTGGGATGATGGTTGAGAAAATATTCTTTAAAAATCCACGCCTATAACTGGGATGATGGTTGAGAAAATATTCTTTAAAAATCCACGCCTATAACTGGGATGATGGTTGAGAAAATATTCTTTAAAAATCCACGCCTATAACTGGGATGATGGTTGAGAAAATATTCTTTAAAAATCCACGCCTATAACTGGGATGATGGTTGAGAAAATATTCTTTAAAAATCCACGCCTATAACTGGGATGATGGTTGAGAAAATATTCTTTAAAAATCCACGCCTATAACTGGGATGATGGTTGAGAAAATATTCTTTAAAAATCCACGCCTATAACTGGGATGATGGTTGAGAAAATATTCTTTAAAAATCCACGCCTATAACTGGGATGATGGTTGAGAAAATATTCTTTAAAAATCCACGCCTATAACTGGGATGATGGTTGAGAAAATATTCTTTTAAAAATCCACGCCTATAACTAGGATGATGGTTGAGAAAATATTCTTTAAAAATCCACGCCTATAACTGGGATGATGGTTGAGAAAATATTCTTTAAAAATCCACGCCTATAACTGGGATGATGGTTGAGAAAATATTCTTTAAAAATCCACGCCTATAACTGGGATGATGGTTGAGAAAATATTCTTTAAAAATCCACGCCTATAACTGGGATGATGGTTGAGAAAATATTCTTTAAAAATCCACGCCTATAACTGGGATGATGGTTGAGAAAATATTCTTTAAAAATCCACGCCTATAACTGGGATGATGGTTGAGAAAATATTCTTTAAAAATCCACGCCTATAACTGGGATGATGGTTGAGAAAATATTCTTTAAAAATCCACGCCTATAACTGGGATGATGGTTGAGAAAATATTCTTTAAAAATCCACTCCTACCGTAAATCCCTAAGTACTCAAAATGGACCAAACAGACTTATTGGTTTTTATACAGAGCTATGAGACCATGAGATTGATTTTATTGCATAGTGTAATAAATTGTAAAAATAAATACCAAATCTTAGTTTCACGAGCAGGCAATTATTTACAAACAAATATTCCCTTCCCTCTCCTTCTTAAATTTTCATTTTCCGATGAAAATAACAGCGAAACTGTAACTGTAATAAAACTATTACCAGAAAACAATTACATCTCACGTTGGGAAATTATTTATATCCATTAAATGTTTGTAAAATACATTAATAATTTTCCATTTTAGTTTCTTAATTAAATTAAGCAAATGTGCGCAGTTTTTTTTTTAACCAACCCGACAACCACACATTTGTTATTTTTGCTGGCCACAAACTATGAACTATGCACGAGTTTTTTTTTACATACATATAGGACATAAGCCAGGTCTTTAATGCTGTTCACAGCATTCTGAGAATAATTTAAATATTTGTTGGTTAAAATTTTCGTGCTGTCTGCTTCATAGGTAGAAGGGAAATAAGTTGAATATTTCTGTTGGTTGTTTGGTTTCCTTTTAATGTGAGTGTGTTTGTATGTGTGTGTGTGGGTATCTGCAAGCGCGTGGTTTTTGTAAATTACATTTTAATACAATAATGTTGACATTTTAAAACTTCATTAACACAATTAACCGCATGCAGACATTGCAACTGAAAGGCCTTCTCAGGGCTTTGCAACAGTTGCAAAAGTAGCTAACCAACCAAAAGGCCAGCTGCGAGCGAGCAAGAGACCGACTATGCACACACACACGCACAAACATGGAACCATGAACAATAACACCAGTGGTAGGCAACAAAAATAACAACAAACATTAACAACATTGTTGATAGCTACAGAAAACCGCACAAATATATGCATGTAAGTATGTATGTCATCATCGTTCGTACTTTTCTCATACGCCATGAGTCGTTTGTAAGTGTGGGTGTGTGTGGACCACACATACATGCTATATATTCAGTTAGCACATACACACGTCTATCGAGTAATTCTATAACTGACCCCGAATGAAAGTTGTGTGGGCGTTTATAGTACAGAAATTGGGGCCTTCTAAATATCAATTGCGCCAACCGTGTGGTTTTTCGAATGACCTTCGTAGAATAGACACTTCATATCAAGTGGTCGTCAGTTTCTGAGTCGAAACTGTCGTTCCATGACGAACTGAAGGGAATCTTTCATAATCGTCCTAAAGGGAGTCTTTAATAGACGAACTTTCATAGATGACCTGAAGTGATTCTTAATAGACGGGCCGAAGGCAGTCTTTCATAGGCGAGCTGAAGGGAGTCTTTCATAGACGAGCTGAAGGGAGTCTTTCATAGACGAGCTGAAGGGAGTCTTTCATAGACGAGCTAAAGGGAGTCTTTCATAGACGAGCTGAAGAGGGAGTCTTTCATAGACGAGCTTGGAGAGAGTCTTTCATAGACGAGCTTGAAGGGAGTTTTTCATAGACGAGCTTGAAGAGAGTCTTTCATAGACGAGCTTGAAGGGAGTCTTTCATAGACGAGCTTGAAGGCAGTCTTTCATAGACGAGCTTGAAGGCAGTCTTTCATAAACGAGCTGAAGGGAGTCTTTCATAGACGAGCTGAAGGAAGTCTTTCATAGACGTGCTGAAGGGAGTCTTTCACAGACGAGCTGAAGGGTGTCTTTCATAGACGAGCTAGAAGGGAGTCTTACATAGACAAGCTTGAAGGGAGTCTTTCATAGACGAGCTTGAAGGGTGTCTTTCATAGACGTGCTTGAAGGGAGTCTTTCATAGACGAGCTGAAGGGAGTCTTTCATAGACGCGCTGAAGGGAGTCTTTCATAGACGAGCTGAAGGGAGTCTTTCATAGACGAGCTGAAGGGAGTCTTTCATAGACGAGCTGAAGGGAGTCTTTCATAGACGAGCTGAAGGGAGTCTTTCATAGACGAGCTGAAGGGAGTCTTTCATAGACGAGCTGAAGGGAGTCTTTCATAGACGAGCTTGAAGGGAGTCTTTCATAGACGAGCTTGAATGGAGTCTTTCATAGACGAGCTTGAAGGGAGTCTTTCATAGACGAGCTGAAGGGAGTCCTTCATAGACGAGCTGATGGGCGTCTTTCATGGACGAGCTGAAGAGGGAGTCTTTCATAGACGAGCTTGAAGGGAGTATTTCATAGACGAGGTTGAAGGGAGTCTTTCATAGACGAGGTTGAAGGGAGTCTTTCATAGACGAGCTTGAAGGAAGTCTTTCATAGACGAGCTTGAAGGGAGTCTTTCATAGACGAGCTGAAGAGAGTATTTCATAGACGAGCTTGAAGGGAGTATTTCATAGACGAGCTTGAAGGGAGTTTTCCATAGACGAGCTTGAAGGGAGTCTGTTATAGATGAGCTGAAATAAAACTTTCTTGAAGGGAGTGTTTCATAGACGAGCTGAAGGGAGTCTTTCATAGACGAGCTGAAAGGAGTATTTCATAAATGAGCTGAAGGGAGTATTAGACAAGCTAAAGCGAATTTTTCACAGAAGACCGTATGAACTATCTGAAGCGACGATCTGTTAGGTAATGATAGTTAAATTTTTAGGGGAAGAATTTGTGGTGTCGTGTTTGTTGATAAATATTTGGATTTTCGTTTTAAGAATAGGTATATTAAATGAAGAACAAAGATTTTGAAAGATTTTTTCACCCTACGAGAATACGGAATGCAACACTTCAGTGCGAAAATTCTGTCGAAATGTTGAACATAATGAAAAGGTCTGTGTCGAAATAGGAGCCTTTGTACAACAAATTTTGAACATTTCAAATTTCAGACACTTCGATTGGGCTATGTAATATATATGGACCAATATATGTAGATGAATTTTGGTAGGAAAATATGTATATTGTTTGAAGTCGTGATTGAGGTGTTGGTGGTAATTACACTTCGTTATTTAGTTACTAAAAGGCCCTCGATTTAAATTATAACCTTACACTGCTAGCAAGTATCTTTCTCTATGCAAGCACAATTCCACATTAAAACATTTTCCCAATAAAAGTATATATGTACGTGTGTGTATGTTGTTGTACAATCATATAAATGCTGCGGTTTAACATGGTGTATGTGAGGTTTGTTGCAGATTTTCACTCACTTCACTTCTTTTGTTCGCCTTGTATCGTCGACTTCTTTCTACATTTACTGGTAGACCCTATATTTAATTCTTTAGAGGCTCATTTTAATAAACTTTTCTAAACCCTTAATTATCAGGTAGATAGCAAGGATTATCATGTTTGTAGTTGAACGAGTATTAGGGTCATTAAAATGTTGTACAATAACAGTAACATCTACTTGTACATACGTGTCTATGTATTTCAATGAATGTTAGCGGGATGTTGTAAATGGGGTCAGATGATTAATTTATTGAATTTAAACGCAAAGCTGGGGGATTTGTTGTTGGCGCAATTATCGAAGGATGAAATATGAGATAATGTAGAATATTTATTAAATTGGTGTGTGTGCGTGTCATAATTCAGTAATAGAGTGCAGTAGAAGTGTCAAGGGTCGAGGGTGAGAAAATTCAAGATAGGGGAATTTACTAATCTAAATAAGATACAAATGCGTTTGTCGTGAGTGTTATTTTAAATGAACACGATAATCTAGATGAGCTGAATCTGGTTGAAGTTAAATCCTGTGCAAAAATTCAGGAATCCGGGCCTCCTAAATTAGGTATTATTTGATTTTTCAGAATCACATTCATACCGAAAAATTACAAAACATCGACCGAGTTTTTGGTAAAGCGCCTATAAAAAGGTCCAACCTCTTATATAGGAATTAAAATTTTGGAGTGTATAAAAAGTTGACCGGCCGAGCTTAAGGGAGGGAGTTCTTGTGTATGTATTATTATTAAGGGAGGGAGTTCTTGTGTATGTATTATTATTTGAAATTTTATATATTTTTATACCCTACACAACTATGTTGTCAGGGTATTATAGCTTTGTGCAGCCCCAAATGTTTGTAACGCCGCGAAATATTGGTCCTAGACCCACCTTTAAGTATACCGATCGTCATATCTCGACTAGCTGAGTCGATCTAGACATGTGTGTCCGTCCGTCCGTCTGTCCATTATAACTTGTAAACACGATACAGGCCACAGTTATGGACCAATCTTCACGAAATTTTGCATGTAGGATGGGTTCTGGCCAATGAAGACCCCTATTGTTTTTGGAAAAGATCGGTTAATATTTAGGGGATGAAATGGACCAAATACTAAATTTTTGTCGGTTTTTCTGGTCGCTCCAGAGGCCGCAATTATGGCCCAAACACCGCGAATTTTTGCATGGAGAAGGGGATCGGGTCAGAGAATAAGCGTGCATGTTTTGATAAAGATCGGTCAATATTTAGCGGGTCAAATGGACCCTGACTTTTGTGTGAAAAATGACAAAATTGTTATTCTATGGCATATATATTTACTCCAGGAGGATGTAGACCCTAGGAGTTGATAACATATCCAAGAGGAGTGGTTGACCTTTAAATTGATACCAAATATAGTGATGTATCTACTCAGATGTGGGAGTTACAGTCAAATATTTACATGTGCTTACGTATTCAGATATTATTTAGTAATCCATTACCACATTAAAGGGAGAAATATCGCGCTGATGGCTTTGAAATTTTTCATGAAGTTCCAGTTATGGTCAAGAACAACGCCTACAATTTTCGGTGATGATCAGATTGAAATTTTGGGATGAAATGGACCGAAAACATAATTTTTTGTGTGTTTTCGAGTAGAGTATAATCCGAAAATCACAACACACCCACCGTGAAGGTAATCTGGACAAGTAATTAGAAGGACTGTACAAGAGGGGGCAAATATCAGGAAATATTACTCAGACTCGGAATAAACATCCTCAGAAAGTTAGAGTTCGTGGTAGTTGTGTAGGGTATCGTATGGTCGGCCCCGTCCGACTATACTGCTCCGCTCACTGGTTATTATATCTCATAGAGGGATCCAAAATAGTCTCATATGTAAGTATATTTGTTCCCCATAGTGACATTTAACACAATTAACTATTGTCAACATTAACTAAAGTGGGACGAACGAAATGACAATCGATTTAAATTTTAGGTGACTGTGACATTCTACGTGCGTGTGTGTGTATGTGTACTTTTGACCGTACAACTGACCACCACACATGTGTACTCAATATAAACAACTACAGCATCAGCAGGAGCACTGACAGCAACAGCATCACCACCACCACCATTATGTCTCCATGATTTCGACAGTTGTGATCTGTTGTGGTCATCCAACAACAAATTCCATTTCATTTGCAAAGCTCATTGACCGCATCTGCATTTGATATTGACTTTTATTTCTAGAATAGAATCATGTTTATTTAATGCGGTCAAAGAAACAAATTTTTGGCATTTTCATTAAATCATCTATTAATAATTACATTAATTTAAATACGATTTGTGTATTGTAACGAAATGCAAAGTTTGGTGGTTGAATGACTGATTGTCAGGATGGCAACAGTTTACAGGAAGTAAAGATTGTGGAATGTCGAATTTATTGCCCAATTGGCACGGTCCATTTATTAAGCGCACCTGCATATATTCTTATACATTTTGGGTTCTGTTATGGTAGCTGCCCCTTTGCATGAAATTGTAAGGGAAGGAGGAACATTTCATAATTATAAGTGTGATTGATGTGTGTTTTAACGATGACTACCTGTTGGCTTCTGTTGTGCTACCTACTCCTTTTGATTAAATTAAAAAATAAGGAAGATCTTGACCGATCTCAGAGAAAAATGTCAATATTTGGAATCGATCGGATTATTAGTTTTTGAGTCATCGTTCCGCCATTCGCAAACACGTTTTTTGGAGAAAAATGCGCTTAAAGTTTGAGAAGCCCTCTTGCCGTCACTTGATGCTAGCACAATAAATCAGCTATATCTTCAAGAGTTGTTGAGGTTTTCACCTGAAATTTCATAGGGACATTCTTGAATTAGTTTAGATTCGAATTAAATCAAAATACGAAATTAAATTGAGAATGAGACCGAGAATGGGGAGTCCACTTAAATGGGAAAAAATCATATTTCATTTTTATATATGTGTGTTTTTCCCTACGATGGGGATGATTTTTTAAAAGTACCACATTTCAAGCCCAATCATAAGTACCTGCCAGTAAATCTTGAAATGCGGTGTATTAATATACAATCTTCTTCTTAGCTGGCTTGAGATAGAACTTTCGTTCTATACACAAAATTAAAAAAAACAGTAAGGAAAGTAGTATAGTCGGACTGGACCGACTATATAGTACCCTTCACCACTTTTTATATATTATACATATGGCTCTTAACAGACTCCGAAAGAACATTGGCAATGTCATGCCAATTTGACATGACATTGAACAAACTTGAATATGTGATCAGGAACTGTGCTAAATTTCATTTCATTCGGGCTATTCCCGATACCCGTTCGATACCCGTTTGTGTCAGCATCTGCACCACTCAAAAAGCTATAACGTCATTCTAGTCTCCATTTGATACGTTTCGTGTCAACCGGTGCAACATTTGCCTAAAATCCATCGAAAATACAAATGGGAGCAATATCTAAATCTGAACCGATTTTCACGAATCTTAGCACACATCATTCTACACTCAATTCAGTACCCTGTGCAAAATTTCGTGCAAATCGAAAGATATCTTGGGACTTTGGTGCATAATTTCTATTAAATCGGACGAAAATATATATATGGGAGTTACACCTAAATCTGAACATATTTTTTAACGAAAGTTAGCACACATCACTCTAAACTTAATTCCGTACACTGTGCCAATTTTCGGGCAAATCGAAAGATTTGGTATAGCATTTACAAAAAATCGGACGAAAATATATATGGGAGCTATATCTGAATCTGAACAGATTGTCACGAAACTTAACTCACATCACTCTAGACTTCATTCAGTACGCAATGCCAAATTGCCTGTAAATCCAAAAGATATACAGGGACTTTCGAAACTTAGCACAGATTGTTCTATTCCCAATTCATTAACATGTGCCAAATTTTGTTCAAATCGAAAGATATATAGGGACTTTGTGCACCATTTACCTAAAATCGGACGAAACTACATATAGGAGCTATATATACATTTGAACAGATATTCACCAATTTCAATAGGGTTCGTCCTTGGGCCAAACAAATGAGCTGTAACAAATTTCATCTAAATCGGATTAAAAATTGCGACCTGTAATTTGTTTACAATCTAACATGGACAGACAGACTGACGGACGGTCATGCATAAATCGACTCAGAAAGTGATTCTATGAATATTCTCAAAAGGACCATGTGTCTATATTGTTTCTTTTTGCCTGTTATAAACATATACACAAAGATTTGGAGCATCTTCATCCATTCTCACAACATGACCTAGCCAACGTACGATACGTCTGACAGTGCTGATGTCCGAGAATATTCATCGTCAACGCAGATTGGCCCATAGAGCTGCCTCATCTGTTTACGTAAGTATCCATGCTTCAGATCCATCAGTCTCAGAGTGTGAGTCTGGTCTGCCGGGAGGAATTCTTGTTTCTAAACTGCTTACTTAGACTCTAGTAACATCTGTTGGCCAACATTACACTTTCCAAATTTCAAAACGGAACCTTATGCAAAATTTCCTAGCCATCCCAATAAAATATAAATTTTGTAATTTTTTCACACAAAAAACTGGACCATTTGACACGGTCTGTATTGGCCGATCTTCAACAAAACATACAATCTTATTCTGTGGACAGACCCCTTTCTCTTTGCAAAATCTCGTGATATTCGGGTCATAAGTAAGGCCTCTAGAGTGACCAGAAACAGAAAAAAATAAAGTTTTTTGTCCACTTCCTCGCCTAAATATTAACAAAAACAATCGAGTTTATTTTGGCCAGAACTCCTCCTACATTTCGTGACAATTGGTCCATACATGCTGTACGAAATAACTACAGTTTTTACGATTTCAAAGAATTTTTGTACAGAGAAACAATATAAAAATTATTTCCTGGACAAATCTCAAAAAATGTTCCGCGTAATTATAGCTGGGTTGAAGATTCAATTGCAATTTTTTAACCTTGTGGCAAACAATTTAGTCCCTATATAAAGATCTCAATCGATTAAAGAACCCTGATACTCTGTGATATTTTTTTCAGAATTCCACGTTGGGTTCTGGTAAAATAGCAATTCCTTTCGATTAAATTTAAGGTGTAATGGAACAATTCTTTTTTGTATTGATGTGTGTTTTTCCGATAGCTACCTGTTGCGGATGATGTGACCTTTAACGTCTACGGAATATAGTATAGATGTATGCTCCCAAAAGTTCCACTTAATTATCGATACGTAGTAGCACACAATTTAGTCCCCATTTGAAAGTCTCTACCAATTTGAAAAAAAAGGTGAAGGGTTAAAAAATCAAATTCCCATTTCATTTACCAATGACTGTGGCTGTGTTCTTGAATTCATGCACTTCATTACAAAACGCATAGAATTAGCATCGTTAATGTTCTTTCACTTGCATGTTTACCGAACCAAACTGGCATTGTTTGCCTGCCGTTTGTCGCTCATTGTTACCAATGTGATGAGTTGTCATTGTTTTGTAACTTTACAGCTATTTGCTTGTGGATGACATTGCTGTTGACGTTGCTATTGTTTCATGTCAAACAAAATGATGATGATGTTGATGGCAATTATTATTTCATTCGTTGCACATTTCAACAAACAATCATTTCAATTGTGTGTCTCTCTATGTGTGTGCAAGTGAATGTGCTCACTGTCGTTGTCGTCATCGACTTTTTTCCTACTTTACACCATCACTTGGCAACATTATCTTAAAAGTATTATTTTAATTGTGGTTTTCTCGCATTCTCAGTTAATTAAAAGAAAAAAACATTTGACACCAACACATACACCCACACGTTCACACCGAGTAGCACTTACACACATAATGGCAAACGATAGTTTGGAATTTTATGCAGAAAATCTTATCGGATGTTATTTTCCCCCATGATGGGTCGGTGTGTTTGTGTTAACAACATTACAATGACACTGACACTATGTGAATATATCCCTGTGTGTGCTTGTGTGTGCATCATCCTATGCAGATTGTTCTCGCTCCAATGACATTTACTAATAATAAACACACAAATCGTTGTCATTACACTTGGATTTTTATAAAACATGTTTGATAAGTAATTGAACTTTGCGGAATATAACAAAAGCAAAACAACAAAAAATAATAAAAGAAGGAGCAGTAGTAGAGTTGGCTTTTGTCAACATGCATGCAAGTGACTCTACGTCGATGATTCCCTTTTTAACCCTTCACCATGAGGTGGAGTGTATATTAAATTTGTCATTCCCTTTGCAACACTACGAAATACTTACCAGAAATCCCACAAATTGTACATATGGAACAACTAAAGAAAACTTAAACACTTTAAAATGGAATTGTCTGTCAGAATTCCTCTAACTCTTCTATAAGAAGACCTCAAGCTCTTCTATAAGAAGTCCTCAAGCTCTTCTATAAGAAGACCTCAAGCTCTTCTATAAGAAGTCCTCAAGCTCTTCTATAAGAAGACCTCAAGCTCTTCTATAAGAAGACCTCAAGCTCTTCTATAAGAAGACCTCAAGCTCTTCTATAAGAATACCTCAAGCTCTTCTATAAGAAGACCTCAAGTTCTTCCAAGCTCTTCTCTAAGAAGACCACAAGCTCTTCTCTAAGAGGACATCCAGCTCTTCTCTAAGAAGACCTTCAGCTCTTCTCTAAGAAGACCACAAGCTCTTCTCTAAGAAGACCTCAAGCTCTTCTATAAGAAGACCTCAAGCTCTTCTATAAGAAGACCTCAAGCTCTTCTATAAGAAGACCTCAAGCTCTTCTATAAGAAGACCTCAAGCTCTTCTATAAGAAAACCTCAAGCTCTTCTATAAGAAGACCTCAAGCTCTTCTATAAGAAGACCTCAAGCTCTTCTATAAGAAGACCTCAAGCTCTTCTATAAGAAGACCTCAAGCTCTTCTATAAGAAGACCTCAAGCTCTTCTATAAGAAGACCTCAAGCTCTTCTATAAGAAGACCTCAAGCTCTTCTATAAGAAGACCTCAAGCTCTTCTATAAGAAGACCTCAAGCTCTTCTATAAGAAGACCTCAAGCTCTTCTATAAGAAGACCTCAAGCTCTTCTATAAGAAGACCTCAAGCTCTTCTATAAGAAGACCTCAAGCTCTTCTATAAGAAGACCTCAAGCTCTTCTATAAGAAGACCTCAAGCTCTTCTATAAGAAGACCTCAAGCTCTTCTATAAGAAGACCTCAAGCTCTTCTATAAGAAGACCTCAAGCTCTTCTATAAGAAGACCTCAAGCTCTTCTATAAGAAGACCTCAAGCTCTTCTATAAGAAGACCTCAAGCTCTTCTATAAGAAGACCTCAAGCTCTTCTATAAGAAGACCTCAAGCTCTTCTATAAGAAGACCTCAAGCTCTTCTATAAGAAGACCTCAAGCTCTTCTATAAGAAGACCTCAAGCTCTTCTATAAGAAGACCTCAAGCTCTTCTATAAGAAGACCTCTAGCTCTTCTATAAGAAGACCTCAAGCTCTTCTATAAGAAAACCTCAAGCTCTTCTATAAGAAAACCTCAAGCTCTTCTATAAGAAGACCTCAAGCTCTTCTATAAGAAGACCTCAAGCTCTTCTATAAGAAGACCTCTAGCTCTTCTAAAAGAAAACCTCTAGTTCTTTTATATGATAAGAAGACCTCATGCTCTTTATAAGAAGACCTCAAGCTCTTCTATAAGAAGACCTCAAGCTCTTCTATAAGAAGACCTCAAGCTCTTCTATAAGAAGACCTCAAGCTCTTCTATAAGAAGACCTCAAGCTCTTCTATAAGAAGACCTCAAGCTCTTCTATAAGAAGACCTCAAGCTCTTCTATAAGAAGACCTCAAGCTCTTCTATAAGAAGACCTCAAGCTCTTCTATAAGAAGACCTCAAGCTCTTCTATAAGAAGACCTCAAGCTCTTCTATAAGAAGACCTCAAGCTCTTCTATAAGAAGACCTCAAGCTCTTCTATAAGAAGACCTCAAGCTCTTCTATAAGAAGACCTCAAGCTCTTCTATAAGAAGACCTCAAGCTCTTCTATAAGAAGACCTCAAGCTCTTCTATAAGAAGACCTCAAGCTCTTCTATAAGAAGACCTCAAGCTCTTCTATAAGAAGACCTCAAGCTCTTCTATAAGAAGACCTCAAGCTCTTCTATAAGAAGACCTCAAGCTCTTCTATAAGAAGACCTCAAGCTCTTCTATAAGAAGACCTCAAGCTCTTCTATAAGAAGACCTCAAGCTCTTCTATAAGAAGACCTCAAGCTCTTCTATAAGAAGACCTCAAGCTCTTCTATAAGAAGACCTCAAGCTCTTCTATAAGAAGACCTCAAGCTCTTCTATAAGAAGACCTCCACCGCTTCTATCAGCTCTTCTATAAGAAGACCTCAAGCTCTTCTATAAGAAGACCTCCACCGCTTCTATCAGCTATTCTATAAGAAGACCTCCAGCTTTTCTATAAGAAGACCTCCAGCTTTTCTATAAGAAGACCTCCAGCTGTTCTATAAGAAGACCTCCAGCTCTTCTATAAGAAGACCTCCAGCTCTTCTATAAGAAGACCTCCAGCTCTTCTATAAGAAGACCTTCAGCTCTTCTATAAGAAGACCTCCAGCTCTTCTATAAGAAGACCTCCAGCTCTTCTATAAGAAGACCTCCAGCTCTTCTATAAGAAGACCTCCAGCTCTTCTATAAGAAGACCTCCAGCTCTTCTATAAGAAGACCTCCAGCTCTTCTATAAGAAGACCTCCAGCTCTTCTATAAGAAGACCTCCAGCTCTTCTATAAGAAGACCTCCAGCTCTTCTATAAGAAGACCTCCAGCTCTTCTATAAGAAGACCTCCAGCTCTTCTATAAGAAGACCTCCAGCTCTTCTATAAGAAGACCTCCAGCTCTTCTATAAGAAGACCTCCAGCTCGTCTATAAGAAGACCTCCAGCTCTTCTATAAGAAGATCTCCAGCTCGTCTATAAGAAGACCTCCAGCTCTTCTATAAGAAGACCTCCAGCTCTTCTATAAGAAGACCTCCAGCTCTTCTATAAGAAGACCTCCAGCTCTTCTATAAGAAGACCTCCAGCTCTTCTATAAGAAGACCTCCAGTTCTTCTATAAGAAGACCTCCAGCTCTTCTATAAGAAGACAGATCCATGATACAAGAAATTTTCTGGACAAATCCAGGTACCATAAAGGGACCTACCCAACATGGCAATAGTGGTCACTGACCACGGATTAAAAATTAATCCGGATTCAAGAATATTGACCATGGATTAAAGGTCACTGATCCTATACAAATACTTGATCTGCATGAAAGATAATTGACCCCGGCTTAAGAGTTATTTTATGACATTTTTAATTACACACAATCCTAAGCGGATATCGATATTCCCCATCTTCAAATTTAAAATAAGTTTAGCAGAGATATTGCAATGTGCACTCCATTCGCATCAACCGGCCAGACAGAAGGACGGACATTTGTAAATCGAGTCCAAATTATCTAGAATGAATTTCTCAATAAACATTGGTTCTAAAACCAATTCTTCTATGAGGCAGATTTTTGCTATATTAAAGTATATATACCCTCATTAGCCATAAGGCTAAGGGTATAAAAATATAAATATCAGTCCATTAGTCCATAATTCTACATAGTCCCTATAATATGCCACGTTACATTTTCGATATGTTTTGGGTTCCAGCCCAAATTTTCAAACTTCTTGTTTTTGGCATTTCTGGCACATTGGCATATCACCATTTTAACATTCCGCTCGATTTTAGATATTTTAATTATTCACCTCATGATGCAGGGTATCAAAAGATTGCCTCCGCCGCCAGTTTTACTTATTTTGTAATGCACACCTCCATTTAATCCAGAGTGCAGTAACTGTGCAACTATTCTCACATTCATAATAACAAATATTTGTATTTTGCAGCAGTGTGTGTGTGTTCTCTTACAACTAGCGGAAGGAACATCCTTCCTTAGGGTATCCTCCTCTTTGAGATTCCACTATAAAATTGCATTAATTTAAGATAAGTCACGCACAATGTATGACATCGTATCACCCCTCCAATTTATGTTAATCGTAACAATATTGTTTGCATACGAAAAACATTTATTATTAACTGTAGATAGTTTAAACAATTTAGGAAGTGTTGGATATCCAGCTACATCTTTTGTGACAAGTTGTATTTTAGATTTGAGTTGTTGTGGGAGGTTTTCAATGAATTTCATATTTGATAAAATTGCCAATAATTATTTGCCAAATAATAATCAAATTGACTATATTTCACATTTTATTGAGGTAGGCCATAGTTTTATGCCTATAATACATAAATCAACGATTTCATGCTATTTTGATATTAAATACAGCCAAGAATTGAAATATTAAAATTGTTCTTATGTTTGAAATAAAATTTTCTTTTTCAAAAATAATTTGCTTAATTTATTTTTTAAACAAGTAAAAAAGTGTCATTCGGTTTTGCCGACAGATATACTCGTATACCCTCACTTTATGTTTTGCGGAGGAGGTCTTCGGAGTTATACACAGGTTTTATTATTCGTTTTATATAAGGTATATGTTTAATTAAAGATGTTTCGGATTTTATGTTGATCAAATATATAAGACTAGCATATGTCCGCAACTTCGTTAGCGAATGTAGGAAACATTTAAAAATGTATTAACATATTATTGTATTTTTAGAGAAAACTGCATATGTCAGAAAAAACAATCCACCCATTAATATCGACCATAAATTAAATTTGAGTACCATTTAGTACCAAATTTCATGATTCGAACTCTAAAGGTTTACCCAAATCCAAATTTTCCATTTAGCACACATTATTTCCATAAGTACCCTCCTCAACCATCTAACTAAACTTCCTGCACACCCCGATCCTATACCCCCACAATGATTCCAAATTCAAATTACAGGATTCCAACTCCATTGGTTCACCCACAATTAAAATTGTACCGAATTAAGTACATAGTAGTACGAATTTCCAAAGCTTCCTACATACCCCAAATTCTACACCTCCACAGTGATCCTACATCAAAATTTCAGGATTCCAACTCTATCGGTTCACTCACAATTCAAATTGTACCAAATTTAGTACACAGTTGTACTTATTTCCAAAACCTCCTTCCTACACTCCCATAGGATTCCAACTTTATCGGTTGACCCACAATTCAAATTGTACCAAATTTCCAAACTTCGTATTTAACCCAAACCAACACCCCCACAGTGATCCTAAATCAAACTATCAGGATTCAAACTCTATCCGTTCAACCACTCAAATTGTACCAAATTTAGTACACAGTAGTATAAATATCCAAACTTTCCTACATACCCTAATTCTACACCTCCACAGTTATCCTAAATCAAAATTTAAGGATTCCAACTTTATCGGTTCACCCACAATTCAAATTGTACTAAATTTAGTACATATTAGTACCAATTTCCAAATCTCCCTGTATACCCCAATCATACACCTCCACAGTATTCATAAATCAAAATTTCAGGATTCCAACTCTATCGATTCACCCACAATTCAAATTGTACCAAATTTAGTACACAGTAGTACGAATTTCCAAACCTTCCTACACTCCCCAATTCTACACCTCCACAGTATTAATAAATCAAATTTTAGGGTTCCAACTCTTTCGGTTCAACCAAAAATCAAATCGTACTAAATTTTGTACTTAGTAGTACCAATTTCCATACCCTCCTACATACCCCAAGCCTGCACCTCCACAGTGATAATAATCAAAATTTGAGGATTCCAACTCTATCGCTTCACCCACAATTTAAATTTTACCAAATTTAGTACACTTAATACAAATTTCTAAAACTTCCTACATATCCCACACCCATAGTGATCCCAAATCCAAGTTTCAGGATTCCAACTCTATCGGTTCACTCACAATTCAAATTGTACCAAATTTAGTACACATTTCTAAAACTTCCTACAGTGATCCTTCCTACACCTCAACAGTGATCCTGACTCCAAATTTCATGATTCTAGCTCTATTGGTTCACCTAAAATTCAAATTGTACCAAATTTAATACTATTTAGTACCTATAAGTATTATTATTATCCTGACCCATACCCCTACAGTGATCCTGACTCCAAATTTCATTGTTCCCGCTCTATAGGATCACCCAAATCCAAACTGTAGCGATTATAGTACGATTTAGTACTTTTCGTACACATAAGTAACAGATTTCCAAAACTACGTTCATATGCCAATCCTACACTCCGACGGTAATGTTAATTTCAAATTGTAGGATTCTAGCTCGATTTGTACCTCCAAAATAAATTTGCACCAAATATAGTACCATATAGTACTTATCGTGCACATGAGCACACGCTTTCAAAACCATCTGCTTAGATGGAACCTACTTCTCAACCTAATTCACAATACAAATTTCAAGTTTTTAGCGCTATCCGTTCACATGCTACGAAATTATACCAAATTTAGTATATTTTCGTACTTTTCGGATATTTATAGTTCGAATTTCCAAAAACCCTTTGGTACATCTATCCTACACTCCATCAACGACAAACAATCCAAATTTCAGAGTTCTAGCTCCACCGGTTCGCCAAATACAAATGGTATCACATTTAGTACTTTTTAGTACTTTTCGTACCATTCTAGTACGAATTTCCAAAAACCCAGCCTTATCTGTCACATTTGGACCAAGAGTGACCCTCACTCTAAATTTCATGATTCTAGCTTCAGCCGTTTCGTCTGGGCGTTGATGAATCGTTAAATCAGTCAGTCAGTTAGTCAATCACTTTACTCTTTTCGTAGTATAGATTGACCCTTTTTGTAGGATGTACCAGAAGAGAGGGCCGACGGGTCCCACCTTCGGACCTGATTTAGACTAGGTAAAGATAACAGGTTGTGCAAATCGGAAATTCCATTCGCCTGATATTGGATTTATAAATATTTAAAGTTTTGACCATTTCTGGGGGAGGTACCAAAAAGAGTGGATCAATAGGTCCCATCTTCCTACTTGATGAATGCTTGGTAAAAGTAGTTTGAACAAAGTTTCGTTAAAATCGGATAGTCCGTTTTCATGTTATTATAAATTTAATTTTAGCACAATTTTTATAATTTTGTTGGGGAGGTACCAGAAGGATTGTATCGATATTCCCCATCTTCGAACATTAGCTAAGGATGTAAGAAATATTAAGATGTGCAAAGTTTGGATGAAATCGAGTATTCCCTTCGAGAGTTATCGTGCGCACCAACCAGCCAGACAGACTGACTGACATGTGTAAATCGACGCCAATTTGAACTTATTCAAGATATTTTTTTTTTCATCATTCAATTTGAGCCTAGTCAACCGAATTGTTTAGATTCATGCTTGAAGGCCACGGCCTGATATTCAAAGTTTTAAGGGTGTTTGCCGTCAATATGTATGCTCCACATCTCCTTTGAGGATTTCAAAGTCCTCAAAGGAAAACTGATGGATCATTGAACGACAGCTTTGACCTTGTACAAAGTCATTGTTCTATGCTTCGTTTTGCTCGTGGATACTCTATTGCCGCATGCCAAGGACTCTTTGTACTGTTTTGGAATAACTTCGAACTACTTTCGGAAAATCCATTGCCCCCGCTGAGCTTGTACGGATGAATAATATTGTCAACAACTCCAACAATAATATTGCCAATTTGCGGACTGTAGAACTTCTCGTCTGTTTTGCACCTTGTCATGTCAACCAGTATCTTCTTTGAGTCTAAGTTTCGTTTTTTTTCTGCCGCTTTCGTAGTCATCCAGAAGTTTAACTTTGCCTTAATGGATTGGTCTAATATATATTCGGAAAAAAAATAATATTTTACTCCACTGAGCTTTAAACTCTATAGGAATCCTCTTTGATCTTCTCTTTGCAGTGGACTGAAGATGTACCCAATGATGTGTATCTTCAGGGTCATGCGATTGCGGTCACTCAGTAATGCTTCAAAAATTGCCACTACTAGGTACCATTACAGTATCCTAATCGGGACTTCATATCAATAGACTTGATTTTTATGCAGTACAAAATTATGTAGTGAGTATATTATAAATTTGTGTGGCCCCAAGGGCATGTAACGCTGCAAAACATTTGGCGCACATTTTTTTCTTAATTGCAAAAAGCATTAAAATATCAGCGTTTCATTCAATATGACACACCTAACAATTTATATGGCCAATGCTTCATACTGCTTATAAGTTACATGCTTCTTCTTGGAATTTAAAGATTTGATACCTTTCCGTTTTCAAAACAGAAAAATATAAAAAAACTAGTGAGGGGAGCAGTATAGTCGGACGGGACCGACCATATGATACCCTGCACAACTTCCACGAAAATATATCTTTCTGTAATTATATATTCTGAGCTTGGGCAATATTTCGCGATATTTGCACCCTCTTGAACGTCTAGGCCAACAAATATTACTAATATTCAGCACAGTCCTTATAATTGCTTGTCCAGATTCCCTTCAACGTGGGTTGTATTGTGATATTCGACTTTCAATTGCGCCCTATAAATAGACTCGAAAAAACACAAAAATTTAAGTTTTCCACTTCATCCCAATATTATTATCTGATAATCATCGAAAATTATAGGCATTGTCCTTGACCATACCTGGATTCTTATGGAAAATTTCAGAACGATCAGCGCTATATTTGTGGTAATTGGTTTATAAATAATATATGAATACGTAAGCGCCTGTATATATTTAAGTGTAACCCCAACATCCGAGTACTTACTGCAATATAAATGGTATCAATTTAAAGGTCAACCACTCTCCTTGGATATACAACTTCTCGGGTCTATATCCTTCAGAGGTAAATATATACGCTATAGAATACATATTTTGTTATGTTGACCGATCTTTATCAAAACATGCATGCTTATTCCCCTTCTCCATGTGAAAATTCGCGATGTTTGGGCCATAATTGCGGCCTCTGGAGCGTCCAGAAAATCAGACAGAAATAAAGTTTTTGGTCCATTTCATCCCCTAAATATTAACCGATCTTTACCAAAAACAATAGGGGTCTTCATTGGCCAGAACCCATCATTTCGTGAAGATTGGTCCATAACTGTGGCCTGTATCGTGTTTACAAATTATAATGGATAGACGGACGGACGGGCGGACACACATGTCTAGATCGACTCAGATAGTCGAGATATGACGATCGGTATACTTAAAGGTGGGGCTAGGACCAATATTTCGCGGCGTTACGAACTCTTGGGGCTGCACAAAGCTATAATACCCTTACAACATAGTTGTGTAGGGTATAATGACTTTAGAGCAACCAGCAACCCCACAAAATATAATGTTTGGTCCATTTGAATATGAAAGGATCATTACCAAAAACCCAACTTAAATGCAAAATTTCGTGACGATTGGTCCATAACTGCCACCTAATGAAGGCATACCATCTGAATATTAACCTGCAATGAAATTAACATTAAAGTTGACAAGAAAAAAGTTATCACTCTATAACTCAACAACTTGACCCTGACCGAATTTGTCATTCTGGTTTCTTGATATACTCTTCATGGGCTCTTAGTTTCCATAAGGAATTTTCCACCCCGCAATATCTTGTTGCATAGTGTAATAATTAACAATATAAATACATATATTTCCCCCGTCCCATTTCTACAAATCATTCTCAACTTTATTCCACATATTTCACGGTCATGCTCATATTTAAATTCTCATATTTATCTGTAACATATGCATCTGTAACAATCACCAGTGTTAACTCTAGATATTGAGAACGCTCAACGAAGCTTTCAATATTTCAGTATACATTTAAAAGTTATGACGCAAAAACTGACAACATTTTCCAATTAGTGTTGCAACGCTGATAGAATTCTCGTCACCACTGATACAGCAGGACAGTGGGTTTGGAGAAATAAAAAAACAATTTCAGTTCTATAATTTTAAAAAATATTATACAAGCCTTAGAATATACCAAAACTCATTTCCACTTCAAAAACTTATAAAAATAGATTTCAAATTAAATTCTCCCCATCTATCCTACAGTACGACATATCTTTTAATTGCAAGTGACCTAAGGCATACATGTATCCATCCATCGATGTGGTTGTCAACCTTCTGGTCGGTGTGTAAGTGGGATTGTGATGTGGTGTGGCAAACATTCATGTTTGGTTACTGTTCTGAACAGAATGTAATCCATATCCTGGATATGTCGAGTAAACCAAACACGATGTTTTGCTCGCTTTGGATGATTTTTTTTTTCTTGTGTTGTGTTGCTGAAATGCCCAACAACTGCAAATAGATACGAAACGATTGTTAGCGTATCGTTTGTTAAGGAAAAGCTTGTTGTATTGTCGCCAATACTGTGATAAGTTTCCTTTTGGGTGTCTGATATATTGACGCAATTTTTCTAGGGTTTATTATTACCACGTTACAATATCAAATGCTCTCGTGCAAAATGTGATGCGCAGTTATTTCGCAATAAAATCCTAATAAATTGCAAACACTTTGTTAAAAGTTATCCTTCATGAAAATCATCGCAAATGGCATTGAAGATATGAATATTTATCCTGAGTAATGCAATGGAATTTGTTACCTTGTTTACTAGCAATCAAATAAAGGACTATTTTAAAAAGACTATACAAAAGCGTGAATGTTTAATAATATGTTTTCAAAAACTACCAATAAGTGTGGATTTTTAATATATATTTTTTAAAGACTATAAATAAGGATGGAAGTTTTAAAAATAATTTGTCAAGGACTATCTATAAGCCTAGATGTGTTTTTTTTTAATATTTTCTGAAAAACCATTAACATGGGGGAATTTTTAAAAATATTTTTCTTGGTTTATCAAAAAGCGTGGATTTTTTTAAAATAGTTTTATAAATAAGCGTTGATTTTATTATAAATATTTTTTCAAGGACTATCAATAAGCGTGGATTTTTAAAATATGTTTTGTCAACAATAGAGGAATAAGTCTACTTCCCATCGCATATAAAGAGCTATCCAGCATACTGTGTGAACGACATTATTGGAGCATACCAATGCACCATAGACCAGATTTTCACTCTGCGCCAAATCCTGGAAAAACCCCACGAAAACACATCGACACATTCCATTCCCTTTTGTCGACTACAAATCCGCATTCGACAGCCCTATTCGTTGAGAGGTGTTTAAAGCCATGTCTGCGGATATGCAGGATAACTTTAACTGGCACAAGATCAGCAGTTAAAGTCGGAAAGGACCTCTCGGAGCCCTTTAATACCGAAGGAGGATTCAGACAAGGTGACAGTTTGAGGTGTGACCATATTA
>NW_026884872.1:0-59886 GCF_032173495.1 Musca vetustissima | reverse complement strand
CTTTTGGTGGTGTTTTGACCGGATTTTTTAACGCATTGGCTGTTATTTAGTACATTGTGTTCTTATTGTGTATCAAATCGCTTTTCGGTATTTTGAGGTTCTTGGGCCCGTTTTTCAACCGAATTCGCTGAAATTTGGTACTTTGAGTTCTTATTGCGTAGCAAATCTTTCCACTAAAAATTATAAATATAGATCCATTTTGTCGGTTAGCCCCATATAAGGGTACCCTCCAATTTTCGGTATTTTGGGGTTCTTGAGCACGGTTTTCAAACGAATTCGCTGTAATTTGGTATTTTGTAGTCGTATATGGTAAAAAATCTCCTACCAAAAATTATCAATATTCACCCCCCTTTAGGGGTAGTATAACCCCTTATTTTAAAATAGCTGATTTTTGCGTGTGTTGGGGTTTTAGTTCATAACCCACATAGTATGGAATTCTAAAAAGTTTTAGTCGATTTAGCCATATGTTGTAATAATTTTTCTCTCGGAGGATATCGACTTAAAAACTAAAACGTGAGGTTTGAGAATGAACTGTATCGACCCGCATTTAGGACCAGGTCCTATATAAAACATCCTACCTATTTAATATTTAGCGTGATGAACGGTATTGGGATTCAAAACTAAAATATTATCTTGGAACTTGACCTCTTGTAACCTCTTATATAATGAAAACACCAAATAGTTGCTAATTCCTACACAATGTTGTCAATATTGGTCCCGCTTTAGTATGCCTCATATATAATATTGCCCTCTAAATTGGAGTATTTTCAGCATTGTATACACATGTTTCACCGTACCATGCGTTTATAATATATGTCAACATTTTAGGGTTTTGAGATTTTAGGAAAACCCACATTGAAATTGCTGAATTTTCTATTTGGTTAACCACAACCGATTGGAATAATTGTCGTTATATTTATGTTCCCTATGTTCTCATTTCAAACATTTGTCAGCATTTCGGCCGGGCTTTTTTACTTGTTTTATATTTAAATAGTTAAATGATTTGTTCCGTGTTTGGGTTTGGTTCTAAGACTCTGTTGTAATCATTTCATCTGCGGAAGATAGGAAAAAACTAGAACATAAGGTTCGATAATTAACCTTAGCCCTAGTGTGGGAGGTACCAGAAGGAGTGGACCGATATTCCCCATGTTCGAACTTGCACTTTGGAAGATGGGCAAAGTTTGGATGAAATCAAAATTTTTTGAAACAAAATTGGTCCAAAAAAACATGGGGTCGGTATAGGTATACTTTTCGATATGTTCCCTATATTTTTATTTCAAGTACCTGTCAGTATATCTATGGTGGAAGCTATCAAAGTTCGGCCGGGTGGTTGCGGAAGGTATCAAAGTTCGGCCGGGCCGATCTTAACGCTTTTTCACTTGTTACATTTTCGATGCGACCAGTTTATTTACCGATAATTCCCTGATATATGAAATAATGCCCCAAATCATATGAAATTGGTAGGTCATCTTTGGAGCATAGCAAATGTATACAAACCAAATTTCATTTCAATAGCTTTATAAACAAAAAAGTCGGGACAAATCGGCCAGATCGGCTATATGGCAGCTATATGAGATAGTGTCCCAAATCATATGCAAATTGGTAAGTCATCTTGGGAGCGTAAAAAATGTATACAAACCAAATTTCAATTCAATAGCTTTAAAATTAGAGTTTATGCCAAAATAAACGTAAAAAAAACCATAGTGCATTGTTTAAAATTTAACATGGACTGACAGACAGACGGATGGGCGGAGATGCATAAATATACTTTGAAAGTGATTATATGCATATTCTCAAAAGGAACTATGTGTTTATCTCGGTTCCTTTTGCCTGATACAAAGATATGCACAAAGAGCACCGTGTGGTGAAGGATATAAAAAGGAGGTTATATGGAGTTAACACCAAAATATATATAAATACTTTTTGGAAGGGAGATTTGTTACCAATTACGACTACAAAATACCAAATTACAGCGCATCCGGCAGAAACGCGCTCAAAACCCTCAAAGAAATGAAAATTTGGGCTTACCGTTATGTGGGCGCTACCGGAAAAAGTGAAGCTAATATTCAGACCCATTATATGGGAGCTATTCCAAATCTTGGTCCAATATATCCAAAAATGTATCACTTGCTTTTAGATCAACATTTTTCCAAGATTTCATCTACCTGCGATAACTCCTTCTATTTTTGGCCACTGTTGTGAACTGAATATGTACTCGCGACATACTGCGCCGCCGTCGGACGTCGATCTTAAGGATACTAAACGTCTTTTAAGAATTTGTGTAAGAGTAATTATTTTTATTTTTTCCTATAAAGAAAACACGCTTTCAAAATGTAAAAAAATCGAAACAAATTAGGCTGTTGCATATGTTTCCCCACTTACTTTTTAATAATAATCTTCGATTTCTGATTTCGTCAAAAAAACGTGAAAATTTAATTAAATGTAAACTTATTTCG
This sequence comes from Musca vetustissima, assembly GCF_032173495.1. Classification (NCBI taxonomy): domain Eukaryota; kingdom Metazoa; phylum Arthropoda; class Insecta; order Diptera; family Muscidae; genus Musca; species Musca vetustissima. The sequence continues at coordinate 57,430 of NW_026884872.1, read as the reverse complement.
TAAAATTAATTAAGGGTATTCAAATTGTAATTACTCAGAAACGAACAAACACGTACACATTTGTTTTGTTAATTGACATAAAAAGGCATGGCAGCAAAAACCGCTTACCGCATTTAAACACACAAACATATTTCATTGTTTTAAATCTACAATACAAAAACATAAAAAGAAACAGTTGACCTCACGCATACACTCAAACGCGCGTCCCTTTTTCTGTTTTATGCATTTATAAAACTAATCCCATTTGACCGCAAACACCAGTCATGTGTGTATGTGTGTGTGGCACTCACACTTCCATAAATGCTTTAGAAACTTGATGAGGGCTACCACAAACCAAAAACCCCACTGGAGGCACACAAAGTTTTGCATTATGTTATAGTTATGAGTAGAGAACAGTGGAAAATTATAAGTAAAGGCATTGTACACTGTGTATGAATTAATATTTGAATTTTTATTTTGAAATGTATTTTCTTTTGTTTGCAAGAAAGTCAAGTCGAAGATGGTTTAGTACACCCAAATTTTCGGTATTTTGAGAGAATTTTTTCCTGTTAGTTACCAGCTCATGCGATTAAGATTTTGGTTTCTCATTATTTTCACATTTATTAATCAATGTTATTGCGTTTGGAATTATTTGCAAAATGGCAAAGCTGATTCCTAGAAGGAAGGGATCACGAACATTTACTTAATATGAGAGACTGTACGGATAAAAACCTCACAATAACTATTGGAATATTCATAATTGTGTTAATTAACGTTTTATACAAGGTTTTAACAATAATACCAATAGATTTGTTTCCGCGAGTGAGTTTATTTGCTTCTTCAACTCGAACAACGTGTAATTTTATTCATGCACAAATTTGTGTTGATAAAAATGCTATATGTTAGTGTGCTAAGATTTAGTGCCAAATGAATATGCTAACAAATGTGTAGAAATAACTTTGCTTATAGTTATTAATGAGATCTGTATTTCATAAAAATTCATTATAGGGGAGACAGAACGCATTATATACATTCGTCCGATTTTAGGTAAATGGTGCACCAAAGACCCAATATATCTTTCGAATTGCACGAAATTTGTGTGTTAAAATTCGTGAATATTGGTTCATATTTAGGTATAGCTCCCATATATATTTTCGTCTGATTTTAGTTAATAGTGCACCAAAGTCCATTTATATCCTTCGATTTGCACGAAATTTGGCATAGCGTACAGAATTGAGTCTAGAATGATGTGTGGTAAGTTTCGGGACAATCGGTTCACCTTTCGATATAGCTCCTACATATACATATATATATATATGTCCGATTTTACATAAATGGTGCACCAAACTTCTAATGCTTGTCCGATTAACACGAAATTTTGCACCACATATCAAATTGAGACATAAACGACGTCATTGCGTTTTGTTGGAATTGGTGCAGGTGCAGTCATAATTTCCATATTTCGAACGGGTGTCTGATTGAAATTAAATTTTTAACTATGCGGCGTATAAATAGCTTGTATCAATTTTACTATAAATCTTTTTCCATAAATTTGTCCCATAGTACGCAGTACGACTCTAAATCTGCCGGAATGAAATAAAATTTATCATAGGTTGCAGAAAGACATGACATGCAATTCTATTATGAACAATACACTGAAAGTGGTGAAGGGTATCATTTAGTCGACCCAGTCCGACTTTGCTACTTTTCTTACTGGTTTTATTGTTGTACTAGTTTATTAATAAAATATTAAAGTTTTAAAATTAAATTTAAGATTTTGAGGAAAAAATCTCTCCGTTCTTTTACAGTATGAAATAGGTTTCACAGTCTTTGTTGAATTTGTCAAAATTTCAGGAATAATATAGTCGCAAAATATAAAAGCAGTAAAATCATTGTGTGGTTTTTAAAAATAGTATTTAAAATACTTAGGGGTGATCTATATGACTTTAAACATAATGCGCTTCCTCTCTTGTAATTGATATATTTAAAAAGATAGATACACCTTAATTCCGTACTCATTTATACATTGACCACATGAGATTCTCAAACATTAATATATATCAACTACTACACATACTCACACACACATAAGTGTAAATGAAATAATTTATATTTTTCTGAATGTTAGTGAAAAAATAACTTTGCAGACATTTTGCATTCAACATATACATATTCAACGTAAACACATTGCCAAAGGGATATTTCATGAAAGGATATAATTTATGTTGCCTTCTGAATATCAAACCATTTTCAAAAACACATTGAATGTTGAAAATTCACATGCAGACACTGCGAATATAAATTCAAGTACACAAAAATCTGTGAAAATGAAAACTTTTCTTGTTAAAAATAAATATCAAGTAGTTTTGTGAAACAACTGTACATATGTATGTTTTATGCCAAGTTAGGCTACATGATTATTTTTATATTTTTGATATATTCGAAATGGCATGCAGTAAATAAAACATGTATAGAATGTAAAATACTGGGATGCATATTGATGCCTAAAGAGATATATATTAACCAGTAAGGAAAGTAGTAAAGTCGGACTGGGCCGACTATATGATACCCTTCACCACTTTGGGGATATACTACATATGTATATTTACAGATATCGTCTTTTCGAAGGAACATTCACATGAAATTGAACGTACTTAAAAATGCGAGCTTTATCTATAAGTAAACCGACTAACATCAATCCTTACACATGCCATTCTGCAATCTATTCCATACTTTTTAAATAGACTTTAAGCAAACTTTACTCACGCTATTTGGTATGCTTCACTGTATAAAATTTAATATCAATCAAGCACCCATTGATTATTTGGTTTACAATCAACATGAATAGGTCGAAAGTATATGTATTTGGAAGCTATGCTATATCTAAATCTGAACCGATTTCAAGGAAACTTGTCAGAGATTTATTTATATTAACTTCAGTACGTTTTGTCTATCGGCCTAGCTATGAGTCTTTAGTACGCCAATTACTTAAAATCGTCAATACAAGTACGAAAGTATATATAGGAGCTCTATGTAAATCTGAACCAATTTCAAGAAAACTTGACACACACAAGATTATAGTAACTTCAGTACATTGTACAACATTGTGTGCGGGTCGGCCAATCGTTTGTTTTTTAGTGCACAATTTACATTAAATCGGACGAAAATATATATTGGAGCTATATCTAAATCTTAACCGATTTTCTCGAAACTTGGCACACATCATTCTGGACCTAATTCAGTACTCTGTGCCAAATTGGCAAATCGAAAGATATATAGGGACTTTGGTGCACCATTTACCTTAAATCGAACGAAACTATATATGTGAGCTATATCTAAATCTTAACCGATTTTCACGAAACTTAACACACATCATTCTAGACTATGTTCAGTACGTTATACCAAATTTCGTGCAAATCGAAAGATATTTAGGGACTTTGGTGCACCATTTACCATAAATCGGACGAAAATATATATGGGAGCTATATCTAAATCTGACCCAATTTTCACGAAACTTAGGTCACATCATTGAGAATGACTTAATTCAGACTCTGTGCCAAATTTCATGCAAATCGAAAGATATATAGGGACTTTGGTGCAACATTTACCTTAAATCGAACGAAACTATATATGTGAGCTATATCTAAATCTGAAACGATTTTCTCGAAACTTGGGACACATCATTGTGGATCTAATTCAGTACTCTGTGCCAAATTTCATGCAAATCGAAAGATATATGGGACTTTGGTGCATCATTTACCGTAAATCGGACGAAACTATATGTGGGAGCTATATCAAAATCTGAACCGATTTTTTCGAAACTTGGCACACATCATTCCGGGCGTTATTCAGTACTCTGTGCCAAATTTCATGCAAATCGAAAGATATAGAGAGACATTGGTGCGCCATTTACCTTAAATCGGACGAAAATATATATGGGAGCTCTATCTTAATCTGAACCGATTTTTCCCAATTTCAATAAGGTTCGTCCTTGGGCCAAATAAGTGATTTGTGCCAAATTTCATCTAAATCGGATTCAATAAGGTTCGTCCTTGGGCTAAATAAGTGATTTGTGCAAATTTCATCTAAATCGGATTATAAATGCGACCTGTACAATTTAACATCTACAGACGGGCGGACGGACATGCATAAATCGACTCAGAAAGTGATTCTATGCATATTCTCAAAAGGAACCATCTGTCTATGGCGTTTCCTTTTGCCTGTTACAAACATATGCACAAAGATGGAATACCCTGTACCACAGTGTGGTAAAGGGTATGGTGATAGATATTGAGAAATTTATTATGATACAAAACTAACGACATTTTATAAGGAATTTTTAAACAAGTGAAAATCATGTCGACTCATCATTGTGTAGCGCCTTTTCTTATTTATTTCTTGTACAGACGAACTACTGCTGTCTGGTACATTTAAATTATAGATGATAAAGGCTTTATTGCACATTATATATTTTACAGGGGATATTAAAAGACTGAACCAGGAAACTACTGACGACGAGAAATACTAAATTGTAGCCACTTTTGAAGTTTCCCACCCATAAGGAACTGGGTAAATCTGTCGCGACTTCTAGCACATTGAATAAAGGGCGGGATCATAATGTGGTGAATATACCATAAAGCGATAGTGGTGGTCTGCCAGAAAATATCGAAACCAAACCTTTTAGTTTTATATCTTTGCAACCTCTAAAATAAAGTTGCACATTTTTCTAACCATACAATCAAAGTGTCTGGGGAAAATGCATTTTTTACCCAATTAATTAATTTATTAATCTCCCGATTTGTCAGATATTGATTAAAAACTTTGTTTAGCGTAATGATTTTCTCTTATATGAAGTTATTTTCATTGAAAATCCTGCATAAGAGGAAACAATTTACTGAAATTTTACTCGAAGCCTGAATTTTTAATGGCTACATAGTCTTACAATACAATACTTTGTAAGATATGAAGTGACAATTTCGAGTTCAGAATATGTCAAATACTATGGTGGTCAATTAAATAATTTAATATAATAAGGGGATTGCCCACAAAAAGTCGACCTTTTAACTTATTTTTGTTAAGGAGATTTGTTACAAAATAGGAGACAAAAATACCAAATTACAGTAAATTCGGTTGAAAATCGCGCAGCAATGGGGCTACCCAAAAAGAAATTTGACGAGTGTTGATCATTTTTTGGTGGAGAACCGAATATAGGAAATTACAGAAAATTCCATCGAAAAATCTTGTCTAAAATCCTTAAGATCCGGATATTCCCTCATTATACCCTTCACCACACTGTGATACAGGGTATCTTTGTGCATATGTTTGTAACAGGCAAAAGGAAACAAGATAGACACAGGGTTCCTTTTGAGAATATGCATAGAATCATTTTGTGAGTCGATTTATGCCTGTCCGTCCGTCTGTCTGTCTGTCCATGTTACATTGTAAACAAAGTACAGGTCGCATTTTTGATTCGAATTTGATGAAATTTGGCATAACTCATTTATTTAACCCATGGACGAACCCAATGATGTGTGTTAAGTTTCGTGAAAATCGGTTCAGATTTAGATATATATTTTTATTCCATTTTATGTATATGCTGCACTAATGCCCCCTATATCTATCGATTTTGGTATAGCGTACTGAATTACGTCTAGATTGATGTGTGCAAAGTTTCGAGAAAATCGGATCAGATTTACAAACACCTCCCATATATATTTTCGTCCGATTTTAAGAAAATGGTGCACTTAAGACCCCTAGTAGATTCGGCATTTTGAAATGGGGCACATTCGGCCATATACAGTTAGTGCAATATTATTTCCTTAAAATGTTTTTGAGCACAATCGGCAAATTTGACTTTTTTACAAAACTGTAAAAATGTCAAAAATTTTGTATATCCTTTACAAAGTTCTAAAAGAATATTATTTTTCCTCCATTGTTATGTATAAATTCTTTGCATACAAGGAAATACCAGGAAATTGCAATTTCCAATATGTAATCAATAAATATATATGTAAAGTTCAGCGATACCTAGTAAACTGTTGTATGTGTATACGCAAAATAAAGACATTCACTTAAACTGTTGAACCAACACACACACACATCCACATCAATGTTTAACAAACAAATAATATTTGTGAGAAAACCCGCTGATTATATATACACGTATAGACCATAAACCAACAAACTGAATGTAAAAGGCAATAAAAAGTCTCGGCAGAATTTCAACATTTAAGATAAAGCTTTGAATTTGAATTTATATTTTGGATCTAATTTGGTAGAAAAAATACTGGCGCGAATTTCAGAGTTGCGTTCTCATTAGGTCTCAAATCTTCATACCGTTTATTTATTCATCAATTTAAAGTATTCCCTCTCAGATATATGTATTATGTTGAGGAAAAAGAAATCCATTATTTTTTCGACAGATGGCTGTACTGATAGCTTTCTCATAAAGTATAAATCAAAAAATTTCAGATTTATCCTCGTGGAAGGGTGACATTTCGCAGTAAAAAATTATTTTGCTGTTTTTTTTGGTGCATTCAGTTGTGAGTTACAGGGTGTTAAATATGGAAGTGAACAAAGAGAAAATTCGGTACATTTTACAGTTTTTCTTTGACAAAGGCGAAAATGCAAGGCATCGATAAGGTATTTTGAACCCCACCGTGATGGAAGATATAACGACATTTTTATTACTTTAGTTATTGTTATAAGAAAGTTTTCTATGTCTAGGATATCATATGGCTAGACCGCCCAACTATTTTGCTATCTATTTTGTTGGCTGGTTAATTGATACACCGTTGAATAATAATAAAATGGAATAAAATTCCATTAAATTTGACCTAAATTAAAACATTCCTTAAATCTATTTCGAAAACATAAATATGTGTATTCACACATCAATACACTAAATAATAATGTGTATTCACACATCAATACACTAAATAATAATGTGTATTTGCAAATAACAATTAATTAATAAATGGTAAATATTTTTGAAAAGAATTTGATTAGTCAGCAAACAAAGTCATAATGTTCTTCATTACAATAATGTAATATTAAAATTTATAAATTTTTTAGGTATTTATGCATGAACAAATTAAGACGATTTTTCATAATAATCAATATGAACATGTTAAAAATTTTTTGCAATACTTGTAAATAAAATTTTGGGTTTAAGTTAGGGGGCAATGAAAAGATGAAATGATTCCGAAATTATGTTTATACCCTCCACTATAAAGGGAAAGACATGTTTTTGTTTATGAAAATTGACTGTAATTTAATATTTTACATTCCCATCGACAAAAGAACCGACACAAAAATTGTTAATATTGGCTAAAGTTTCGGAGTACCCCCTATATATTTTCAGGATTTTAGGCACATTTTTCAAACGTACTAAATATTATCAATATTGACCCACTTCATAGTGTAGTCCCCATGTAACTTTTTTGGGAAAAAATTTCAATTGTTTTGGATTCTCATTAGAAGGAAAATCTTTTAACTAATCGAGGTAGCCCTCCATAAAACATGGTCTCTTTTTCGGTGATTTTGTGCACTTTTTCGAATTGGAGCCAACTCAGTTGAAAATATGTCTAACTATAAATTAACAATATCGGTCCATAGGCAGGTATAGGCTCCATATTATAAAACTCGTATTTGCTATATTTTGAGTATATTAAATATACTTTTCAAGTTGGCTCTAATTTGATATTTTAAGTTCTAATTGGGTGGCAAATCTTCCTACCAAAAATTATAAACATAGGTTCATCTTTAAGTATATCCCCCGTAACATTTTGGACATCAAATGTAGTTTAATTTTCAAAGCAATATGAATTGACTGTAAATTGGCATTCCGAAACCTCGGCGGGTTATCACAAAACATTTTTATATGAGTGCATATTTCAAAAAAAAATTTTTTTGCTTATTGAAATTTACCTATTCTAGAAGGTAAGCAAAACTCCGAAAAACAACCACCATCGAAAAAGAACGTGATGCAAAGTGTACACAACACTGATGATTGATTATTCGTTATATTCACCTCCTCTTTCTATCTTCGGTTACAATGACAAACAGAAATGTTCATAATTGATTTTAGTTGAATAACTTTTTAAACTACAATATTCTTTATTGTCATTCTTTGAAGATATATTTATACCCTTCACCACACTGTGGTACAGGGTATTATGTCTTTGTGCGTATGTTTGTAACAGGAAACGAGGAACCCTGTGTCTAGTTCCTTTTGAGAATATGCATAGAATCACTTTCTGAGTCGATTTATGCATGTCCGTCCGTCTGTCTGTCCATGTTAAATTGTAAACAAAGTGCAGGTCGCATTTATGATCCGAATTGGATGAAATTTGGCTCAGGTCACTTATTTGGCCCAAGGACAAATCCTATTGAAATTGAGAAAAATCGGTTCAGATTTAGATATATCTTCCATATATAGTTTTGTCCGATTTAATGTTAACGGTCCCTAAATATCCTTCGATTTGCACGAAATTTGGCACAGCGTACTGAATTAGGTCTAAAATGATGTGTTATAAGTTTCCTGAAAATCGGTCCAGATTTAGATATAGCTCCCTTATATATTTTCGTCCGATTTTATGTAAATGGTGTAAAAAAGTCTCTATATATCTTTCGATTTGCACGAAATTTGGCATAGCATACTGAATAAAGTCTAGAATGATGTGTGTTGAGTTTCGAGTTACCTTATATATCATTCGATTTGAACATAGCGTAATGAATTAGGTCAGTAATGTTATGTGTGTTAAGTTTCCTGAAAATCGGTTCAGATTTAGATATAACTCCCATATATATTTTCGTCCGATTTAATGTAAATGGTACACCAAAGTCCCAATATAACTTTCGATTTACATGAAATTTGGCATAGAGTACTGAATTAGTTCTTAAATGATGTGTGTTAAGTTCCCTGAAAAAAATTTGCTCAACGTTTTAAAGTTAGTATAACCTAGAACTTAGATATAAATTCTGCACCGAATTCCCCAGGTGGGTCCAATTGACACAAAATTTTGCACAACATATGGAAGATAATTTAACATATATAGATATAGTTTCGTCCGATTTTAAGTAAAAAGGTTCACAAAAAACGTTTGCTACAAAATTTTGCACAACGTACTGAAATTAATATTGCCTAAAGTTTGCCAAGTTTTGTAGGAATCAGTTTCAATTTAGATATAGCTCCCATATATAGTTTCGTCCGATTTTAGTTAAATGGTACACCAAAGAGCCAACATTAGGTCGATTGACACAAAATTTTGCACAACGTATTTTTTCTCCCGATTTTAAGTAAACGATGCATCAAGAAATCAAAGCCTGTGACAAGTTTCGATGAAATCGGTTTAGATTTCGATATAGCTTTTATATATATTTTCGTCCGATTTTAAGTAAATGATAAACCAAACTCCTCATGTTTATCAGATATTTATTCAAATAATCAAAGGGTGTCCGATTGATATTTGCTTTAAAGCAACTCTATATCTGACCAAATGAAAAATTTAGTATACGTTGCAGGATGACATATTTATGGATCCAATTTCATTTTACTGGTCCTTCAAAAATGCTGTTAGGATTCATCTGTTGAATATACCCAAAGTGGTGAAGGGTATCATATAGTCGACCCCGTCCGACTTTACTACTTTCCTTACTGGTTTTTGTTGCGAATAAATAGCCATCATCTTTACTTTTCTATAAGCGAATGCGAATACACAGTTTTCAGTTCGTGGAATGTTGTTAACGGTGTAACTGATAATGGGATAAAAATGTAAAAGAAACAGCATTCGAACACAGTTTCTGCTACTTCGTTTTCTTTGCCTTTCACACAATTTAAATGTTAACTGTTAAAGCTACTGGCATTGTAATGCTCTGCCGCTGTAAATATTTTATTTAAGTTATTTAAGCAAAACTTTTAATATTTTCTTTAAATGCTTGAAACTGTTTGTATACTTGTATTTGAAACTGTTCAAGTTTTAAGATTGCCAACTTGTTGATAAACATTTTATCTACTACAAATATTATGATAAGCTATTTAGGTCGTTTGAAATAATTCGTTCATTACACCTCATAATGTATTAATGGCAATTAGTGGAAGTAATGTTTACGATATTAGATAAGAATGTACTTACAAGGAATAGAGTGCGATGTGAATGAACTTACAGCTCGAGTAGTAAAATTGTAATAAGATTTGTTGGATATTAAAAAAGTTTAGTTAAAAAAACGAAAGTGGTGTCGAAAACCGTTGAAACTTATACAAAAAATTGGATGATTTTCAAACAGTAATTAAGTTTATGTATTATGTCTTACTCAAGTCCAATTTAGATTCATATCGTTTAGTAGTGTTAGCGGATTATTTGGGATACCATTTGTATTTTGTTTTTGCAAAATAGTTACCCCCCGGCGGACAATGCCATACATTCCCCACTAATAAATAGTTGTTTTTTATAAAAACAACAAACTGGGATTAAGCCTGACTATTTTTCATATCGTTTATTTTGAAAGTGATTTATGTTCATTTTAGGTTTTGATACATATCTTGGTTGTCTATAAAAGTTTACAAAACATTGTACGTTACATATTAGATCATGTTAAAGGGCACAAAACCACAAACAAAATTAATACCACTTAACAATATTTTTGAAACAAATCAAAAAGAAATAATTAAATATTTCAATATAAGAACAAACGGATCTAAACCACTTTCGAAATAAACGACTCATATTTAAGATCTCTATGAATATTACAAACACAATACAAACATGTATGGCTTGGGACTGAACAGTTTGTGTGAGGGTTCTTTAAAAATCGACATAAGTAAAAACGTACTGCTAAAATTTGTGTAAGCTCCACCATAAATATATCTAATAGTATTACCTTGGAATTAGTTACATCTGGAGGAAATGGCATAATTTGCTCACCCATCATTAAGAATTTGACTCTGACCAATTCTGAATATGAGAGTGTTCCCCTAAAAAATGGAAAGTACGAAGAAAAAAAGATACGGGGACTTAAACTCAAATTCCAAGATTGTAGACAAAGATAAGATAAAAACAAAAAATTAGAAAGTTTCCCACAAGCTGTTATAAAGAATAGCCAACTTGACGGCAGAGGAGACTTGGAAGCGGCAAAGATAATTATGTTTCAGGAAGAGCCAACGAACGCCAAAATCGCAAAAAAGAATAAGAGATCCCCGCCTGCTGTTATAAAAATAACAAATGAAAAAAAAAACGTTAAATTCGGCCGGGTCGAACTTTGGATACCTTCCTGACAGTTACTTGAACTTACAGTTCCAACCCCACGTGGAACTATACAATAGCGAATGACCGTGGGAAGTGTGGTTAAAACTTCCGATCTAAACGAAAATGGGTCAGATATTTATATAAGGCATATTACAAATAAGTGAGTCTGCGCAAACAGTTCCCCCACCCCACGGGGAACTATGTTATACCGTCGATACTTCTGCTGTAAGGAATGGTGGGGGAATGTATGGAACATACTAATAAGTGGACCTCTACCGATAATTTTACCAAGCGATTGTTGTAAGCCATAACGCACACGAAATACAAACAGTTTTGGAAGGAGATTTGTTACCAAATGCGACTACAAAATACCATTAAAGTCTACCCGAAAAATGTACCTATATTTATACATGAGAGATTTAGTACAGTCTAAGAACCGAAAGTACCAAATTATAGGGAATTCGGTTGAAAACTCAAACCTCCAATATACCAAAAATTGAAGTGTAACCTTATATGGCGGCCGCCAAGAACCTCAAAATACCGAAAAGTAGGGTGTACCCTTATATGGGGACTATGCTTAAACGTGGTCCGATATAGCCCATCTTCGAACTTGACCTGCATGACTTGAATACAATAAACAGACGGGCGATCAGTGCAAATCGTCATAGAATTTTACGCTGAAGGAAATGCAAACTCAATATACCCTCCTACTATGGCGGAAGGTATAAACCTGAAGTTAAAATAGACTGTAGTGAGAATACATCGACTAATGGCTACGAATCTGGTTTTAATATCAAGAAAAAGAATCTTCCGTAAGGTCCGGGAATCTCAAAAGGGCTAAGCAGACTTTAGGAAGAGGGAAGGTAAGGAGCCGCACTTTGTTATGCAAAGTTTGCCAGGAGTCCCTATAGAGACAAGTTTCGATATGCAGTGATCGACGAGAATTGTACATCCAAAAAAATTAAAAGAGTAAAACCCTAAAGAAGTGACGGATGCATTCAAAAATAAGATTATGGAACATATGCTGAGGAATCCCATCGATCTGCATAGCAGCGAGTTCAAAGTGGACTATGAATTGCTAAAAATTGAATCATCGGAGCACATAGAAGTCCTGAGAAAACTAATAGGAAGTACTGTCTCCATAAGCAAGACAATCAAACTTAAGTTGGTGAGGAAATGATACATTTAATGGTATTCGTCAGAGGTTCGAGAATAGGGGAAACCACAAAAAGTAGCCCGGGAGAAATAACCAGCAACAAAAGTGAGGAAACAGAGGAAAAGTGGAAACATTAGTAAATCCCTTCGGAGAAAGTTGTTCTCTTTTAGAAAGGAAATCTACATTCTAATAACCTGGATGATAGGGGAAACTCAGAACAAAGGAAAAGAGGCCCAAAGGCTTTATTTCTGAGACAACATCCATGCTAAGCGGAAGGAATACCATATTCGTATACGTGAACTTATTTCGGCACGCTGTGCAATCGTAACGCATAATTTTTAAAGCTATATATAAATCTGAACCGGTATAACCGAAATTTAATGCACCAAATTGTAGGCTCACTAAGCCACCTTGTGAACGATGTCATTGCTCAAAAATTCAGCTTGAGCCCGGCTGGGATTTGAACCTTGGTTCCCGTGGTGTCTGTTGATTGTTGTCCGGCGCCTTAGCGTTCAAAGCCACCTTTTATTTTTATGTTTGCACTATATGCAGTTGTATACCATAGAAGAAAAAAATATGGTAATCTGTATGGAAAAAAACTGCTCTAAAAAGGGATGTTCTGGTGTGATGTCAAATGTCCGAATCTTGATACGGTTGAATTTAATTCGAAGATGCAATTTTGCTAAAATATTCGACATAGATACAACATATCAAGTAAGGACATTTGTAAGCCACAATGCCCAATATGCCTGATGAGCCGCTTAAATTGTGCACCGACCTGTACTCTGGGGGCCACGATGCCCACTCCATAATAACACCGTATAGCTCACCATTTGTTCATTTGAAGGCGTGGGACGATGAGCCCATTTTCGGACTTGATCATTGTTTTTGTAAAAAAGTAACAAGTTTCAATAAAATCATTTTTTCTGGTAAAACTATTACAAACACTTCTTTCATATACACAAAATAGACGACCCTCAATAGTTATTGGCTTATTCTCATACAATTTGATAAATTTGAAAAAAAACCTTTGTTGTGTACCATTTACTCATTTGTTTGTTTTGTATGTATGTGCGTGATCTAAAATAAAAATGAATCTTCTGCCTGTCATTTCAAGTTAAATCAGGTTTTTAATCTTTAACTTCTCTAATAGTTCTCCCAAAACTCAACTCATTCAACTGTTAATGATGTAAAATGTTATTTTAACCCAAAAACTTAATCCTTTTCTATTTACCATGGTTTATTTTACATCAAATGTGCATAGAATAGATATCGAAATGAATCGAAAAGAACAAAAACAACAGAAATAAATCTTACCTTCAATGAAAGGAAAAAACAATAGAAGATGGATAACATCAATCCTCTTAGCAAATACATATAAGTGTATCTCTCTGTGTGTGTGTGTATTATTTGTAAAATCTAGGTATGTGCAAATGTTTATATGTTTTGAGCATGTGTGTGAGTGTGTGTTTTTAGGTAACGTATCCCATCGGATATAAAGAATTCAAATGGTTCAATAAACTTTTTCTGTGGAAATAGAATGGAATAAAAACTAAAGAACACACACACCCACAAATCCCAGCTGCCTATGTTATAAATGGAGTACATTTTTCAAACATTCCATTTCTCGGTTAGTTCGTGCTGGTATTCTTGTCGCCTCGACTAACACAAGGTGGTTCATTGAACATTTGTTGCCAGAGAAAGGATAACATACATACTGACTTCCTTTTTTAAATATTTGAATTAAAATCTCGCTTCTTTAAATATTCCACATTGAAAACAACAAAAGAAGGGTCGGTGAAGAAAGAAGGTTAACATTTATCTTCGTACTTCTTTATGACTCATCGTTCGTAGGTGAGTATCATTGATATGTTCCTCCATTGTTAGCATCCATCAGTGATAATAACATGTCATGACCTTCTATTTCCCTTCTAATGTCTACCACACAATGACAATGTCGTTACTTTGTTATCAACTCATTTCCATCTCACCACGTGATACTTCACAATACTCTGTATATTTACTCTGTATATTCATACTTCTGACTGAAGTTAATGCTGTCATTGGAAGATTTGCTGTCAGTGGGCGATTTATGTTCGAATGGTATTCGGTTCGGTATTCTGTAAGTGATTTGTATAACAAATTTGTATAACAATTTCATGTGGCAATAATGTTAAGGAGGTATTTCCTTGTAATATTTTTGTATGTTTGTCAGAGATGGTTGTTTTTGTTGATTTTTCCCCTATATTAGCCAATGTTATTTGGAAGGGTGTATTGATTACGAAATATCAGTAAAATTAATAAATTTTAATAGAGTTTATTTCGAAATGGTTTGTATTCCAAAACCGAAAAATTTTTCACTATGAAAATTTTTTGGAATGTCATTTTCGGTGTCATTGATTACGAAATAGATAAAATTAATAAATTTTAATAGAATTTATTTCGAAATCTGCGAGAAACCATTTGTATTCCAAAACCGAAAAATTTGCCTTGAAAATTTTTGATAATGTCATTTTCGGGTCATGGAATGATTTTCTTCAAAATTTCCAATCTCGGGCCGAGAAGCCTTATAAATGCATGATATGAGTCATCTTGTCCAATTACATACCCAGGGAAAAATCCGATTTGGTGTACCAAAGATCTTGCATCTCTACAAGGAGACGCAAGGAAAGTAAACAGCAAGGCCCATATATCGAAGCTTGATATATATATATATATATATATATACTAGCGGGCCCGGCAAACGTTGTCTTGCCAAGCAATATTGTTGATTTATAATTCTCGGGATTTTAGACTTGTTTTAAAAACCCTCCACCATAAAGTAGAGTGTGCAGATCTTTGTAATATTTTTTTCTAATTTTAAATTCTAAAGTTGCTGTTGATATAAATGTATTTATATTCGAATTCGTAGAAAAAAATTATTTTTAACAAATATAAGATTGACTTTCGGATTCAATTACATTTTCCCAATATATTTATAAGACTTCATTATAGCGGTAGCCCAATATTAAGCTTTTTATACCCTCCACTATAAGAGATTTGAAATTTGCAGATACATTACTACTCCTAGGATATTTGGTATTGAAAATGTTCCGTATTGGATCTCTTTTAAGGGCAACCCCCATAAAACGGTATTATGTAATATGAGGAATTTTGACGATTTTTTTCAACAGAATTGGTAGTAATTTTATTATATTTTGGATTGTCGTTAAGCAGAAAGTTTCCGT
The DNA here is from genome assembly GCF_032173495.1 of Musca vetustissima. Classification (NCBI taxonomy): domain Eukaryota; kingdom Metazoa; phylum Arthropoda; class Insecta; order Diptera; family Muscidae; genus Musca; species Musca vetustissima. Next base: position 41,822 of record NW_026884872.1, on the reverse strand, counting down.
ACCAAAAATTATTTATTTTTCGGGATACCGTCCATATAACGGTAGCTCTCAATATTCGGTATTTTGAAGATCTTGGGCACGGCCTTCAACAGAATTGCTTCGAATTTAATAGGGATACTTACTGAGCAGAAAATATCTCTACTTAAAACTATCAATATAGGCCCATGTGTCCGGGTCTCCCCCTAATAACGCCATCCCTCTATATTCGGAATTTGGCTTAATTCTATATTTTGGATCATCATTGAATACAAAACGTTCCTAACAAAATTTGCCCAAGCTTCCCAAAAGCCTCCACATTATACGATCCTTTGGGGATTTGGGCATGTTTTTCAACCTAATCATTGCTCGTTGTTTTATTTGGTAGCATAAATCCTACTAAATGTTATCAATATTGGTCCACCTTTGTGGGGTAGCCCCTATATAACGGTACTTATAATATTCGGTATTTTAGGGAGTTTGGTAATGCTTCCAAGCAAATTGGCTGTAATTTTATATTTCAGTGAGTAGAAAATATCATTACAAAAAATTATCAATATTGGTTCAAGTTTCCGGGTAGCACCCATATAATTTTCCTACAAAAACCTAATATATCAACATTCTCATTGTAATAGCTGTTATATGTCATTCCGGTATATTGGGGGGTAAGACACATTTTTGCAAAAAAAAATCTCTATTTAGGTCCAAGTTCTGATACAGCTCCTACATACTGGTACCGACCCATTTTCGGTATTTTAAATAGAGACCGAATTTTGTCAAAGAGTTGACTATAATTAGGCATAATGGATTCCAGTTAATAAATAACATCATCCAGAAATTATCCACTATAGCTTAACGTTTTAAAATACGCCATAAATATTTCCGGTCCAATTTTTCGGTATATTTAAGTTCTTATTCCCGTTTTGGCAATTTTCAATTTTATTGTCACATGTTCAACCTGAATAGGTAACATCATGAGACTCTTTGTTATAATAAAAATGTTTTCGATGGAAATTTTGGTACAACCTTCACATTAGGTATTTTGCCTAGGTATTTTGTTGTTTTTAAATATTACTGAGCTGAGCTTAATGATAGATTTTTGCAAAGAAAATATCTTGTATATTAGTTTTCTCTGTGATACATATTTTTTGTGTCGGATATATGCGAGGTGTTCTGTTTATAAGTTCTAAGATATTGATAAACGATTAGGCATAATCGGTACCACCTGATTTGGTACTTTATGGAACAACATGGATACGAACTCCATTCAGAATGCCTTCTGATTTTCCATCCTAGCATTTTCCCCAACATTTACGTGCATTCTTTGGAAGACGTGTACATACAATGATCGTGTATAAATTCAATGATTTAACTTTCAATTTTTTAGGTATTCTCACATAAAATATTTTGAATACAATGTCAATCCAATTGAAAAAAAAATAATAAAATATTTGGAAAATTTTTCAATAATTGACAAATGTAGACTTAGAGGAATGATACGCGGCCAATTTGGGCCCAAAATATCTCTAAATAACATCTATGACGTGGTGCAACCAAAATATCTCGATACTAAATTCGTGGAAATGCAAATATGCTTCATAAATTTTTTTTGAACTGAGTCTAGAATTATGATGCACTAAGTTTCGTGAAAATCGGTTCAAATTTAGATATACTTGCCATATATAGTTTCGTCCGATTTTATGTAAATGATGCACCAAAACCCCTATATATTTTTCGATTTGAATAAAATATGTCATAGCGTACTGAACTTAGTCTAGAATTATATGTGCTAAATTTCTTGAAAATCGGTTCAGATTTGTATATAGCTGCTATAAAGACCCAAAGTTTGTACGATTGACACAAAATTTTGTACAATGTACTGAAGTTAATATACATTAATTTCTGGCAAGTTACGTTGAAATCGTTTCATATTTAGATATAGCTCGACACGAAATTTTGCACTACGTATCAAATTGACTCTTGAATGACGTTATTACGTGTTGTTAAAATTAGCGCAGATGCTTCCATATATATTTCAAACGGGTGTTAGATTGAGATTAAATTTTGAAGAGTGCGGCCTACCGAATAGCGTGTATCAAGTTTGCTCTACATCGATTTACTTAAATTAGTCCCATTGTACTCAAACGACTCTAAACTTTCCCGAATGAAATGAAATTTAGCATAGGTTCTAGAAACGCATAAAGACCAAATATTCAAGTTCGTTCAATTTCATGAAAGTGTTCTTTCGAAAAGGTGACGTCTGTTAGGAGACATATGTAGAATATATCCAAAGTGGTGACTTTACTTCTTTCCTTTCTGGTTTTACCTTCAAATTGAATTCGTATTTCGTATTCACGAAAGCTTCCGAATGATACTCCACATTATTCGCTGCGTTAGGAAGTTTGGCGAACGGTACCCGCAATATTCGACATTTTGGGGAGCTTCTCTTAGCAAAAATTGTCAATATTGGTCCAAGTTTTCAGATAGCCCCCATATATGTTATTCCCCTTTGTTCGGCATTTTCTCATGTGGTGTCAAATCTTCCTACCAAAATTTCACATTATAGTTGCTGCAATATGTCATTGACTGGATGGATATTAGAATTAGAATTCTCTGAATGGACACAACCTCGATTCCGAATGTCTTCTGATTTTCAATTCTTGCATTGCCCCAATAAATTCGTGAATTTTTCGGAAAACGTGTGCATACAATGATCGCGTGTACATTCAATGATATCCTTCTGAATTATTATTTTTTTTTTTTGTTGTTTTTTTGTATTCTCACCTAAAATATTTTCAATACAATAACAATTCAATTGAAAAAAATAAAATATGTTCATGCTTTGAAAATTTCAAAAAAATTGACAATGCTTCATAATATTTTTTTGCAAATTTTTGGCGGTTTTCGATTATTTCTCACCTTTTAAACCTTCCCTGAAGCTCCACGAATATTTCAAGACTAAGATAAGAAAAATCCGTTCAGCCGTTCTCGAGTTTTAGCGAGACTAACGAACAGCAATTCATTTTTATATATATAGATTATACCCTCTATAATAACGCCTACGGCCAATCGTTCAAGTGAAAAATATTTCTAAAAACTCCACAGAGAATCAACATGCAATCCTCTTCTAAATAATTATGCCCGCCATTGTGCACATTTTAATAAAATTATTAAAATCCTATTAACAATTATTACAACACTCAAGATTGCAGAAAGTAATTTTTCCAGCTCCACAACGGCAATTTGCTTCAGGCCATTGACTTCTGACTACTGTCGTCATAACTGAAACCGTAACAAACGTGCACTGTTGCTTCCTTTGTGTACCAGGTGCTGAATTGCCAATTATATCCTGGAGGATGCTACGTGTTCCTTGATTTTTTTATTAAAAGATACAGTCATAACGACAAAACCAAAACTTTGGAATGTAAATTAAATAGACGCCATGATGGCAAATTTCAACGAACTGCTTTCAGTAAACGGTTATTGCTAAATTTCAACAGCTTTTATAATAAATTTATGGCTCTAAGCAGTCGCATTGTTGGATTTTACTTACGGATTAATAAGGTTAGTATTATTGTAAGACGTTATGTTCATTGTTTGGATACTTTAGATATACTTCGGAAACTAATGGTATAACATCAAAGAGATGTTGGAAAAAGGATTTTGTCGAAACGGAATTCTAAAGGATAATATTTAGCAAAAAATATATTTTTTTTATGAATCCAGATTCGTCCTACAACAAATTCTGAGTCCGTAATAGTTATTTTGCTTCAGTAATGTAACATAAATATATTGTCCAAAGTGTAGTGTAAAATGGTGTAGAGCATCGAATCAATTCCAATGTTATTACATTTTCCCCCGCCATTGTTAGCTCAAATAATATTAAAGAATTTCCATTTAACCACTTCCCACAGAATTGTAATACCCTGGTATGTGATAATGATTGACATTTAAATTTTACGCGCGTCTAGTGTACACCTCGTCCTTTGTCCATCAGCGCACTAACGACGAACAACAGATGTGCAGATAAACCATTAAAATATACCAAATATTTACTGTCCCCGTTTTGTAAATGCCACACGTGGGAATTTTTAGTACAACTCAAACATTCCTTCCAAAGTATGGTCGGATGGTTGGTCTTTTGTGATGCACGTGTGTGTCGCTAATGTTCATTGTCAGGTTGGTCATTATTGTTTGCGTTGACAGCTACACAACGACAACAAGCTTTTGACTTTGTCGTTGTTGGTTGTTCATTTATACCACACATGCTATTGAAGGCACACGCAAATTTTGTGGGTTTCTGTTGTTTAATAGTGTATGTGCAGCTCTGTTGCGTGCCTAAGTTCCGCAACCAAATAATGGTCATCAGGTTTTCAGAAACAGTTAAGTGATTGTGTCAGTTGCCAGTGTATATATGCGATTGTGTGTGTGTGTGGTTGGCTATGTTGCGATGTTTGGAGGGAAAATTAGCGTAAATTGTTTTTCAAATTTTCTGTAATACAAACATCCGCTTTAATTAGCATTGTCATTAAGTTCAATGTAAACAAAGTTACAGGGAAAATATTTTGTGTTTTTTTCGTTCTTATATTCGAGTTTGATTGCTGTTTGATTAGCTGGCCCGCATGTTGTCCATAAAAAATGAAACATATCCGGAGTTGCTGACATGGATATTCTGTTGTCTCCACACCTTTACCATGTGAGTTTGTGGGAATTGTACAAAAAAGCTAATCATGAAAAAAAAAACACCAGCAATATTGTGTCGATTTATGCATGTTAGTCCGTCCGTCTGTCCATGTATTTGTGTGAATAAAGTAAAGGTTGCATTCATGATTCGATTTCGATGAAATTTGGTACAACTCACTTAGCAGGCCCAAGGACGGATCTTATTGAAATAGGAGAAATCGGTTCAGATTTAGATATAGCTCCCATATATAGTTTCGTCCGATTTTATGTAAATGGTGCAGCAACCTCCATACAGTTTTCGGATTAATGCAAAATTTTGCGCAGCGTACTTAGTTAGGCCAAAATAGATGTATGCGTAGTTTTGTTGAAATCTTCTCAGATTAAGATATAGCTCCCATACATATTTTCGTACGATTTTATCTAAACTCTCAATATTTCTCCGATTAAGACTGAATTAAGAGAACTTTGATGTCTTTGATACTTTGTTGAAATCGGTTGAGATTGAAATATATTTCCCATATATAGTTTCGTCCGATCGTAGGTAAATGGAGCATAGCGAATGCTCTTTCTCTTAATGTATATTTGAAATGTTCGACGTGGGGTAGAAAAACTTCTTTCAGCTGATGCTGTGATTACCGGTATCGTTAAGCAGATTTGTAACAATATATTTATATGTAACAAGGATAGACCTTGAGCTTACCTACAAGTTGGGTAGCAACTGTAGTGTTTTCCAAGCTGAAATCTTCGCGATTTGGAAGGCAGCGGAATTGATAAAAAGTCTGGATGTACAGATCGTTGAACCGGTGGATAGTCAAGCGACTCTTAAAGCCATCAACTACTGTAACATCAAATCTGTGGTCGTCCTCGGGTGTAGAACAGTTTTGGGAACACTTACTAACAGCTATCGGCTGTGTTGGGTACTAGGACACTGTGACTTTATGGGTAATTAAAAACAGGCGAATTAGCCAGACTAGGATCTCAATACACAGCCACCCATCTGTCACTTTTTCGGAACTATCTGGGTCGATTCTGTCAATCAAGAGAACAAACTCACTGTTTACCTGAGTAAATCTAAAATTAGAGTAATGACAGGAGTCATTACTGGTCATTGCAATATCAGGGTCTTTACCAGTAATTGGGACCATGCTGTTACTTTACCAGTAAGTGGGACCATGCTGTTACTGATTACTGCAGACTCTGTGATGACGAGGAGGAGACGGATATAATTGATCATCTCCTGTATCGCTGTGCAGTCCTGGCCTACAGAAGGCACCGACTAATGGGTGTTCATTTCCCACGGTTCCTAAGCTTCTTTTCAACTATGGAACCTGATTTAATATACAGCATCATTAGCAACCTAAAGTGGTTGGGAAAGTGCAACCTAAGCACGTAATATGTTTTCTGTCCAAATTTCTATAGCCATCGAAACTATTTCCTACCTACCTCCTTATACTTCCTTATTAGCTTCTTATCTTTTCCTAGATCTCTACATATTTTTCATGGATGATCTCCCCAAACCTAACCTAACCTTGTGGTGGAGGACAAATATATTTCGTTTTCTTGCTAATTTTGTTCCAAATCCCCAAAGTTTGTCAGACTGGGGCGAAAGTTTGCATAGCCTATTATTCCTTTTGAGAATATGCATAGAATCACTTTTTAAGTCGATTTATGCATGTCCGCCCGTCCGTCCGTCTGTCCATGTTAAATTGTAAACAAAGTACAGGTCACATTTATTATTCGAATTGCATGAAAATTGGCACAGATCATTCATTTGGCCCAAGGAGGAACCCTATTGAAATTGGGAAAAATCGGTTCAGATTTAGATAGAGCTCCCATATATAAATTTTCGTCCGATTTAATGTAAATGGTGAACCAAAAACCCCAAATAGCTTTCGATTTGCACGAAATTTGGCACAGCGTATTGAATTAAGGCTAGAATGATGTGTGCTTAGTTTCGTGGAAATCGGTTTAGATTTAGATATAGATCATATATATATTTTCGCCCGATTTAAGGTAAATGGTGCACTAAAGTCCTTAAATATTTTTCGATATTCACGAAATTTGGCATATCGTACTGAATTCAGTGTGGAATAATTTTGTGCTAAGTTTCGTGAAAATCGGTTCGGATTTAGGTATAGCTCCCATGTATACTTTCGTCCGATTTTAGGTAAATGGCGTACCAAATTCCCTATTTTTTGCGATTTGCGCGAAATTTGGCATAGCGTACCGAATTCAGCCTGTATTGATGTGTGCCATGTTTCGTGAAAATCGGTTCAGATTTAGATATAGCTCCCATATATATTTTCGTCCGATTTAATGTAAATGGTGCACCTATGTCCATATATATCATTCGATTTGCACGAAATTGGCATAGCGTACTGAATTGAGCCTATAGTGATGTGTGCCGAATTTCGTGAAAATCGGTTCAGTAAATGGTGTACCTAAATCCCTACATATCATTCGATTTGTACGAAATTTCGCATAGCGTTCTGAATTGAGCCTATAGTGATGTGTGCTAAGCTTCCTGAAAATCGGTTCAGATTTAGATATAGCTCCCATATATATTTTCGTCCGATTTAATGTAAATGGTGCACCTAAGTCCCTACATATCATTCGATATGCACGAAATTTGGCATAGCGTACTGAATTGAGCCTATAGTGATTTGTGTCAAGATTCGTGAAAATCGGTTCAGATTTAGATATAGCTCCCATATATATCTTAGTCCGATTTAATGTTAATGGTGCACCTAAGGCCCTATATATCATTCGATTTGCACGAAATTTGGCATAGCGTACTGAATTGAGCCTGTAATGATGTGTGCCAAGTTTCGTGAAAATCGGTTCAGATTTAGATATAGCTCCCATATATATCTTCGTCCGATATAATGTTAATGGTGCACCTATGGCCCTATATATCATTTGATTTGCACGAAATTTGACATAGCGTACTGAATTGAGCCTATAGTGATGTGTGCTGAAATTTCCTTACTGGTTTTAATTGCTGCAACATACCGAATGTGTTGTGTCAAATATTTTTTTAAATTCCATTATAATAATGTATGTCTTTCAATTGGAGCACAGATTGCATGCTCTTGTACAAATGCCTTTCACTTTTATTCAAAGGTTTTAATTATTCCAACCTAATTAAACATTCTAAAATTATAGAGTTAAATACCAATTTCATATGAGAGTATTCTTTAAAATGTTATTATAACTATGGCTTAAAGTAAAATCTTCATCTTTTGTAGTAGCTACCCAATAATATATTTGAATATTTATCTGCAAGCACTTTAAATTGCCATTTTATATTCGCATAAATTTCTCTTGGAAATGCTGGACATAAATCTAAATGGAATGCAAATGTTCATAGTAGAATTTGTATATAATTTGACCACAATTAAGCTTAAAACTGTACGCATATTATAAACATAAATTCAACATGAAGACAGACATACAGAGGATGGTCATTAAACCACATGAAGCTTATGAGGAGTAAGTAAAGAGAATAAATTTACTCATGCCTGTAAAGAAGCATGCATGCGTCAAACATGCGTACATTTACATCAAAATAGCAAAGAACCAAGTAACCAGCCAACCGAATAACCAACATATGTTCATGGGAAATCTTCATTCGGAAACTGATGATGTTCTCGGAACAACAGGCAAAGGATGATGTTGTTGTTGCTGCTCTTGTTGCTGTTGTAGTAGGAATTATAAATCACTTTGCATTTTATTTTTAATGGAGTATAAAACGTTCACATAAAACATTGATACCGTTTTTTTGTTACTCTCTTTTCGTTTTTATGATCTACTTACCGATGAACATAAATTTTCTTATGACGGCTATGCACATATGTATATACATATGAACATAAATCGTCTATTGATGGTGGAAACGGTTTTAACCTCTTTTATGCAATGAAGGATTTCGTTGTTAAACACACAACGCAACACATATGACATATACGGGGAAAATTGAATAAAATTGTTAATAAAATTACCATATATACACACTACTTTTTTCGACCCACTCTACTCGATGTAAATAAATCCGAATGAATCAAGGTCAGGAATAAATATATTACATTTGAGTCTATGGAAGGTGTACATCATACGCAAAACAAATGTACGTGAGGATTTATGCGTATACGTTTTGAAATAGCCGTATACAACGATACCATCCTTTATGTATATTGATTATGGTTTTCTATAGTATTTTCAAATCGAAGAGGCTCGAAATGAAAAAGTATATATTAAATTCGTATATGTTTATTATAAAATAGAAATATTACTTCTATGGAAAGGTAATACTAATCGTAAAATACTTTACATTCATTGAGATCCCAAAAATATATAAATTATTTACTATTAATGTAAGAAAATTTGAAAAGTCGGACGGGGTCGACTATATAATACTCTTCACCACTTTGGGTACATACAAGAGATGCTAATATGTATAATATCCTGTAAATGGAACAAAGCATTTTTAAAGGCATCGTCCAATCAGGAAACCAGTAAGGAAAACCCTTCACCACTATGGGTATATTAAAAAGATGCATCCTAACAGACGGGTCATTAACATAAAATTGGATGAACTGAAATATGTGACCTTTATCTAAATGTGCATCGACTTAGATCATATACTAATTTAGGCACGTTTTGTTCCTAATGTATATATATTTTGGGTCCTTGGGTTCTACTTAAAATCGGACAAAACTATACGGGAGCTATATCTAAATCTGAACCGTTTTTCAAGAAATTTTACACACATCATTCCAGACTCAATTCAGTATGCTAAGGCTCATTTCGTGCAAATCGGAAAATATGTAGGGATTTTGTACACCATTTACATTAAATCGGGCGAAAATATATATAAGAAACTTAACACACATCATTCTAGACTCAATTCAGAACGCTAAGCCAAATTCTGTGCAAATCGAAGGATATATAGTGACTTTAAGACACAATTTGCATTAAATCGGGCGAAAATACATATGGGAGCTATATCTAAATCTGAACCGATTTTCACGAAACTTAACACACATCGTTCTGGGGTTTATTCAGTCTGCTGTGACAAATTTCGTGGAAATCGAAAGATAAATACGGACTTTGTGAATCATTTAGATTAAATCGGTCGTACATATATGTGAGAGCTATATCTAAATCTGAACCCATTTTCAAGAAATTTTACACACATCATTCCAGACTCAATTCAGTACGCTATGGCAAATTTCATGCAAATCGGAAAATATGTAGGGATTTTGTACACCATTTACATTAAATCGGGCGAAAATATATATGAGAGGTATATGTAAATCCGAACCGACTTTCACGAAACTTAACACACATCATTCTAGATTCAATTCAGAACGCTATGCCAAATTCTGTGCAAATCGAAGGATATATAGTGACTTTAAGACACCATTTACATGAAATCGGGCGAAAATATATATGGGAGCTATATCTAAATCTGAACCGATTTTCACGAATCTTAACACACACCATTCTAGACTTTATTCAGCACGCAACGCCGAATTTCGTGCAAATCGAAAGATATATAGGGACTTCGGTACACCATTTACCTTAAATCGGACGAAAATATATACTGGAGCTATATCTTAATCTGAACCGATTTTTAAAAAAATTAACACACACCTTTCTAGACCTAATTCAGTACGCTACGCCAAATTTCGTGCAAATCGAACCGTATTAAGGGACTTTGGTGCAACATTTACTTAAAATCGGACGAATATTTATATGGGAGCTATATCTAAATCTGAACCGATTTTTACGAAATTTAACACACACCTTTCTAGACTTAATTCAGTACGTTATGCCAAATTGTGTGCAATTCGAAGGATATATAAGGACATTGGTTCACAATTTACCTAAAATCGGACGAAGATACATCTAGTTCTGAAATTTTGTCTCAATTTTGTTTTATAAATTTTGTCTTAATTGGACGCAACTATATATGTGATCTATATCTTAATCTGAACCGATTTCAAAAAACTTCACAGACATCAAACCGGACCTTATCCAATGCGCTGTCCATCATTTACATAAACTATACTATATAACTATATATGGAAGCTAATAGAGATATCAATGTTTCAATATTTTTACATAAAATCGGACGAAACCATATATGGATTTCAACAAAACTTCAGAGGCATCAAACTGGACCTAATTCGCTGTGCAAAATTTTTTCTTTATCGAACAAATATTGGGGGTTTGGTGTACCATTTACGTAAAATCGAACGAATATCTATATATATAAAAATGAATTGCTGTTCGTTAGTCTCGCTAAAACTCGAGAACGGCTGAACGGATTTTTCTTATCTTAGTCTTGAAATATTTGTGGAGCTTCAGGGAAGGTTTAAAAGGTGAGAAATAATCGAAAACCGCGAAAAATTTGCAAAAAATATTATGAAGCATTGTCAATTTTTTTGAAATTTTCAAAGTATGTACATATTTTATTTTTTTTCAATTGGATTGCCATTGTATTGAAAATATTTTAGGTGAGAATACAAAAAAAAAAAAATAATTCAGAAGGATATCATTGAATGTACACGCGATCATTGTATGCACACGTTTCACGAATTTATTGGGGCAATGCAAGAATTGAAAATCAGACGACATTCGGAATCGAGGTTGTGTCCATTCAGAGAATTCTAATTCTAATATCCATCCAGTCAATGACATATTGCAGCAACTATAATGTGAAATTTTGGTAGGAAGATTTGACACCACATGAGAAAATGCCGAACAAAGGGGAATAACATATGTATATGGGGGCTATCTGAAAACATGGACCAATATTGATAATTTTTGCTAAGAGAAGCTCCCCAAAATGCCGAATATTGCGGGTACCGTTGGCCAAACCTCCGAACGCATCGAATAATGTGGAGTATCATTGTATGGGGTCTATTCGGAAGCTCTCGTGAATATTGATAGGTACATTTTCAACAAAATATAAAATTACTGCGAAATACGAATTCAATTAGAAGGTAAAACCAGAAAGGAAAGATGTAAAGTCAGACGGGGCCAACTATACGATACCCTTTACCACTTTGGATATATTCTACATATGTCTCCTTACAGACGTCACTTTTTCGAAAGAACACTTTCATGAAATTGAACGAACTTGAATATGTGGTCTTTATGCGTTTCTGGAACCTATGCTAAATTTCATTTCATTCGGGAAAGTTTAGAGTCGTTTGAGTACAATGGGACTAATTTAAGTAAATCGATGTAGAGCAAACTTGATACACGCTATTCGGAAGGCCGCACTCTTCAAAATTTAATCTCAATCTGACACCCGTTTCAAATATATATGGAAGCATCTGCGCTAATTTTAACAACACGTAATAACGTCATTCAAGAGTCAATTTGATACGTAGTGCAAAATTTCGTGTCGAGCTATATCTAAATATGAAACGATTTCAACGTAACTTGCCAGAAATTGATGTATATTAACTTCAGTACATTGTACAAAATTTTGTGTCAATCGTACAAACTTTGGGTCTTTATAGCAGCTATATACAAATCTGAACCGATTTTCACGAAACTTAGCACATATAATTCTAGACTATGTTCAGTACGCTATGACATATTTCATTCAAATTGAAAAATATATAGGGGTTTTGATGCATCATTTACATAAAATCGGACGAAACTATATATGGCAAGTATATCTAAATTTGAACCGATTTTTACGAAACTTAGTGCATCATAATTCTAGACTCAGTTCAGTATGCTATGACATTATTCAAATTTATTGCGTGTGTGCTATAGCTTCCAATGTAACGATCAAAATCGATATACGGCGAAATATATTTCTTACCCAGAAAAATTGTTTATGCAAGTATGAATAAAAAAAGCAAAAAAGAAAAACAAATCTGAAATACTGAAAATTATTTCATAACAATATTGTTAAGGCAAGACAACGTTTGCCGGGCCCGCTAGTATATATATATATATATATATATGGGAGCTGTATATAAATCTGAACCGTCACAATCGGATATTGGGAGTTTGTTGGACCATTTAGATTAAACCGGTCGAAAATATATGTGGAAGCTATATCCAAATCTGCATCGATTATCTCCAATTTCACCAGGGTTCAACTTTGGGCCAAAAATGTGATTTGTGCCACATTTTGTACAAATAGGATCATACATACAACCTATACTTATTCACAATAATACATTCATAGACGTTCGGATATAAATAAATCATCATGCATAAATCAAATCACAAGGTGAGTCTATGCATATTCTCAAAAGAAACCTTGGGTTATTATTATTATTTGTCGATAATTATTATACCCTTCACCACACTGTGGTACAGGGTATTATGTCTTTGTGCATATGTTTGTAACTGGCAAAAATAATCGAGATAGACCCATGGTTCCTTTTGAGAATATGCATAGAATCACTTGCTAAGTCGAGTTATGCATGTCCGTCCGTCCGTCCGTCTGTCTGTCCATGTTAAATTGTAAACAAAGTACAGGTCGCATTTATGATCCGAATTGGATGAAATTTGGCATAGGTCACTTATTCGGCCCAAGGACGAACTTATTGAAATTGGGAAAAATCGGTTCAGATTTAGATATAGCTCCCATATATATATTTAAGCGATTTAATGTAAACGGTCCCTATATATCTTTCGATTTGCACGAAATTTGGTACAGGCTAATCATTTAGGCCTATAATGATGTCTGCCAAGTTTCGTGAAAATCGGTCCAGATTTAGATATAGCTCCCATATATAGTCTCGTCCGATTTCATGTAAATGGTGACCCAAAGTCCCTATATATCTTTTGATTTGCACGAAATTTGGCATAACGTACTGAATTAAGCCTAGAGTGATGTCTGCCAAGTTTGGAGAAAATCGGTCCAGATTTAGATATAGCTCCCATATATAGTTTCGTCCGATTTCATGTAAATGGTGCACTAAAGTCCCTATATATCTTTCGATTTGCACGAAATTTGGCATAACGTACAGAATTGAGCCTAGAATGATGTCTGCCGACTTTCGAGAAAATCGGTCCAGATTTAGATATAGCTCCTATATATAGTTTCGTCCGATTTCATGTAAATGGTGCACCAAAGTCCCTATATATCCTTCGATTTGCACGAAATTTGGTACAGCCTAATCATTAGGTCTAGAATGATGTCTGCCAAGTTTCATGAAAATCGGCCCTGATTTAGATATAGCTCCCATATATAGTTTCGTCCGATTTCATGTAAATGGTGCACCAAAGCCCTATATATCCCTCGATTTGCACGAAATTTGGCATAACGTACTGAATTGAGCCTAGAGTGATGTCTGCCAAGTTTCGAGAAAATCAGTGCAGATTTCTATATAGCTCCCACATATAGTTTCGTCCGATTTCATGTAAATGGTGCACCAACGTCCCTATATATCTTTCGATTTGCAAAAAATTGGCAATACGTACTGAATTGAGCCTAGAGTGATTCTGCGTTGTTTCGTGAAAATCTGTCCAGATTTAGATATAGCTCCCTTTTATAATAGATTGATTTTAAGTAACTGACGCACCAAGGAACCAATAGGAACAAAATGTTCGGTAATTAGTATAACCTAACCTGTGACAAGTTTGTTTGAAATCGCTTAATATTTGGATAGATCAACTCCTCATGTTAGTCAGTTTGACATTCATCCAATTTCATGCTAATAGTCCTGTTAAATATACCCATAGTGGTGAAGGTTATCATATAGTCGGTCCCGTCCGACTTTTCTACTTTCCTTACTGGTTTTCCTATTAGCAAAGAAAATATTCTGTGACTTTTTTACATCTTATACATATTTATAGCTGCTACGTTCGGAAAATATGTGTAGTTTCATGCGCTAAAACCGAAAAGAATGTATCACTTTTAACTTCATCAACATTAGACTTCTGTATTCTGGGACTCAGGTATGTTGCAAACGGCGCTTTCAAATTTCCTTCATTCGGATAAGCTACATCTAACGACATTATTCCGGAGGCTTTACTTTCCTTCAAGGCGATGTTTTTCAAAAATATAATGTCACTTCAAATTCTGTTGTTATATTATAATATTTTCTTTTAAATTGTATAAATTTTTCCATTCACCCATAATATATATATTTTTTTAGAATTTAATGTATCTCCGTTAAAAGCACACAAGTCAATAACAAACAACCACCAACAAATGTGCAATTCCCATGATTATCTTTTGATGTCGGAAAAGTTTTATATTTTTGTTTGTTCATATGTACGATATTCAAGATAATATTTTACAAAATGTATATTTGTTTGTCTTCATGATGGCAACTTAAAAAAAACATTCAACGAAATCATTTGATGCTGCTCCTAAAGTGATATTAGATGTCTGAAATAAGTGAAAATAAATATACGAATATTTAAATGATCCCCGATGAGTTAATGAAAATAGAAAATTCTTTTAAATCGAATTGAGTTAAATTATCACAAAATGTAAATGCCATTAGGGAGTAATTAGTAGGACATGCGTTAGAGGGGTCACGATGTTTATCTTATGAAATCTTTATAAATGAGCTAGAGTAGGGAGACTTTATAAACCAGTTGCAGAAGAAAGTATTTATGGAAGAACTGAAGCAGGAATTCTTCTTTGACGAGCAGATCAGAGTATTCGTATACTGAGTTGAAGGGAGTTCATCGATTACCTACGCTATTAAAAATTGCTTTAAAATTTTTAACAGCAATTTTTAATGAACATTTTTATATTATCGACAATAACTCTGAAGAGATGGTCGCTATATTCTGGACAGAAAACATATCAAGAAATCGACTGGTGTTATAATCAATAAAATATCCTCTGGCACTGTTTGGCATAAGGTTCTGAAATTCATTTTTATACCCTTCACCACACAGTGGTACAGTGTATTATATCTTTGTCTATATGGTTGTAAGAGGCAAAAGGAAACAAGAAAAACACATGGTTCCTTTTGAGAATATGCATAGAATCACTTTCTGGATCGATTTATGCATGTCCGTCCGTCCGTACCTCTGTCCATCTGTCCACCTCTTGCTTGGCATAGAACACTGAATTAAGTTTAGAAAGATATGTGTTAAATTTCGTGAAAATCGGTTCAGATTTAGGTGTAGCTCCCATATATATTTTAGTCCGATTTTAGGTAAATAGTGCACAAAAGTTCCTATATATCCATCGCTTTGCACGAAATTTGACATAGCGTACTGAATTTAGTCTAGAATGATGTGTATTAAATTTCGTGAAAATCGGTTTAGATTAAGATATATAGCTCACATATATATTTTCGTCCGATTTTAGATAAATAATACACCAATGTCCCTATATATCTTTCGATTTGCACGAAATTTTGGCATAGCACACTGAATAAGGTCTAGAACGATGTGTGTTCAATTTCGTGAAAATCGGTTGAGATTTAGGTATAGCTCCCATATATATTTTAGTCCGATTTTAGGGAAATAGTGCACCAAAGTCTCTATATATCCCTCGCTTTGCACGAAATTTGTCATAACTTACTGAATTAAGGCTAGAATGGCGTGTGCTAAGTTTCGTGAAAATTGGTTCAGATTTAAATATCGCTCGCATATATATTTTCGTCCGATTTTATGTAATTGGCGCACCAAAGTCCCTATATATCTTTCGATTTGCACGAATTTTGGTATAGGGTACTGAATTAAGTCTAGAATGATGTTGCTAAGCTTCGTGAAAAGATCCGATTGACACAATGTACTGATGTAATATAAATTAGTCTCTGGCAAATTTCCCTGAAATCGGTTCAGATATATTCTACGTATGTTAGGATACATATGTAGAATATGCCCAAAGTGGTGAAGAGTATCATATAGTCGGCCCAGTCCGACTTTACTACTTTCCTTACTGTTTTTTGTGACAAAAAATAAAAATAATTTCAGAAATGAAAATGTCAAATTAATGCCACTATAATAGGAATAAGCGGCTAAAACCTTCAAAATACTGATAGGGGTGCTACCCTTATACGGGGGCTATGCCAAATGTAATCATTTGCTGTATAAGTGTATGCCAGTATTCAAGAGTCCTTTATACAAAATTACAGTCACACCGATGAGAAAAGATATAGCCTTCAAAATACCGATTATTGGAATTAAGAACAGATTTTAGTCTGACATAGATAAAGATATATACGGATTTAAATCAAGATTAGATAATTTTCCTCTTTAATAAGGTTAACTATTTCTTATGTGTAGTATACACATACACCGTATGCAAATATCAATTTATATGGTTTCCCATAAATATATTTCTAAATAAAAAGAAATAATTTTTTTTTCAAATCGTTACAAAACAAACAAGTGAAATATATGCCGCAAAAATATCTGTTTTGAAAAATTCAAATTTTACTTTAGTGGCCCAAATAAACAAAAAATCTCTTTGTTTTCTTCGCAATGCGTCGGTCGCCCTTTTTATTACAAATTTGTATTGCAAATTTTTTCGTTGCGGAGCTTTCGTTGTAATATTAGTACTCGTAGCTGTCTCCATCCGCGCGCGCACACACACACGTAATGCTCTAAAATACATAATTCAGACAGAATGTTTGTCTTATTGAGTAAACAACATTATCATTAATGTTTATATTTCTTTAAAATGTTATTTACTTTAGGGAACGGGATATATAAAACGATAAAAGACTGAATAAAACAAAAAAAAAACAACCAACTTTGAATAGGTTGACAGTGAAATTTAAATTGAAGACTAGAAACTGAGTGCGTGTGTAATATCACAGATTTCAAGGATTTTAGATATCATTTTCAAATGCCAAGTGCTATTTTGGGCATTTTCAAGTTCAATGTCAGAGATGATCCAATTGACGAATTTTTAGGTTTTCGACTGTAATGAACGTCATTTAGGTTGCAATATACAGTTATATATATATATATATTTTCGAAATAAAAAACTATAAATCAAAATCCAAAAACCATTAAGGAAAGTAGCAAAGTCCGACGGCGACAACTATAGGATACCATTCACGAGTTTGGATATATTCGTCATATGTATCCTAACAGAGGTCACCTTTTCGAAGAGACTGTGGCATAAAATTGAACGAATTTAATGTATGTGGGGCTATATTCAAATCTAAGCCGATTTCAACGAAACTTACCAGAGATTAATTCATATTAACATCAGGGCATTTTGCAACATGTTGTGTCAATCGGACGAAAATATATGTTTATATGTAGATCAAAACCGATTTCACAAATATTGATATACGTAACTCTATACTAACTTCAGTAGATTGTACAAAATTGTGTGCCAATCGGAAACATCGGGTCTTTAGTGCATAATTTATATAAAGTCGGAAAATATATATGAGAGATATATCTAAATCTGAACCGATTTTCACGAAACTTAGCATACATCATTCTAAACTTTATTTAGTACGCTATGCCAAATTTCGAAACAAATCTGAACCGATTTTCACGAAACTTAGTATACATCATTTTAGGCTTAATTCAATACGCTATGCCCAACTTCGTGCAAATCGAAAGATATATAGAGACTTTGGTACACCATTTACATTAAATCGACATAAAAAAAATTTGGGAGCTATATCTAAATTAGAACCCCTTTTCAGGAAACTAAACACACATCATTCTATATTTAATTCAGTTCGATATGCCAAATTTCATGTAAATTGAAAGATATATAGGGACTTTGATACACCATTTACATTAAATTGGACGAACATATATATTGAACCGATTTTCAAGAAACTTCACACACAGCGTATATTTAGTACGCTATGCACAATTTAGTGCCCCATTTACAATAATTTGGACGAAAATATATATGGGAGCTATCCCTATCATTATAGACCTAATTCATTATGCTGTGCCAAATTTCGTGCAAATGGAAAGATATGTAGGGACTTTGGGACTTTGCACTTTTTACAATAAATCGTCCTTGGGCCAAATAAGGGACCCGTCAGCCTGTCTGTATGTCTGTCTGTCCATGTTAAATTGTAAACAAAATACAGTTCGCATTTATGATCTGATTTGGATGAAATGTGTCACCGATTTAGATATAGCTCCAATATAGTTTCCTCCGATTTTATGTGAATGGTGCACCAATCTCCCAATATTGGTCCGATTGAAACAAAATTTTGTACAAAGTACTGAATTAGGTCCAGATTTAGTAGTAGCATCTGTTGGCCATCACAATCCTTCTCCGAATTTCAAAACTGATGTCATTCGTTTTATTTATGGCGGTGCCAAGGTATATAAAGTCTTTTACTCCCTCGATGCTGTAGTTCTCAAGTCCCACAGTTGGTTCGAGTCTACTGGACGTCTTGCGCGTTGATACCATCAGCTTGGTCTTCTCGCCGTTCAATGCCAGAACAACTTTGGCAGACTCCTTTTCAATTTGTTCAAAAGTGGCTGTTACCTCTCGCAATGTTCGACCCATTATATCGATGTCATCGGCGTAGGCGAGTAACATGTGTTGTTTGGTGTACAGAGTGCCATTTCTGTTCACCTTTGCGTCTCGTATGATCTTTTCAGCACGACAAACCGTCACCTTGTCTGAATCCTCGTTCGGTACCTATGTACTTCATGCATTTACTTTCGTCCGATTCCATTTCAATTCCATTTTTAAAAGATACTATGTCTATTCCATTTAAAGGATATTGTACATATGAACATCTATTGTATGTACCCAAAGTTGTGAAGGGTATCATATAGTCGGTACCGTCCGAATTTTGAGCTTTCCTTACTGCTTTTAATTAAAACAAAACTTTTTTTTTTTGAATTTTCGATGGTTAAGGGTATACGGTTTTGCCTTAATCTTCTAAAACATGCGACGCTTCCTTCTTCAAATTCTTTTTGATGATTGTAAAATATCGGTAGATTCATGTGATAAGAAAATAAAAAAATGTTTATAGATTAAAACCAGTAAGGAAAGTAGTAAAGTCGGACGGGGCCGACTATATGATACCCTTCACCACTATGGGTATATTAAACAGGACTATAACATAAAATTTGATGAAAAAAAATGTGATATTTATCTAAATGTGAATCTACCTAGATCTATCCATAAAGTATGTCAATCGACTTCAAACAAAAATAAATAAGTCATCCGTTGGGCTATGTCTGCACTTCTAGAAAACGCAACTAATTCTATGCCCAAGTTTGTAAGTTGTGCAAAATTTGATGTCAATCTGACTAACATGAGGAGTTTGATGCCCAATGTATTTGAAATCGGGCGAAAATATATATGGAAGCTCTATCCAAATATTGAGCCATGTCAAACAAACTTGTCACAGGTTAGGTTATACTAATTTCAGAACGTTATGTTCCTATTGGTTCCTTAGTACGTCAATTACTTAAAATCAATCTATAATAAAAGGGAGCTATATCTAAATCTGGATCGATTTTCACGAAACTTGGCAGACATCATTCTAGGCTCATTTAAGTAGGTTATACCAAATTTCGTGCAAATCGAAGGATATATAGGGACTTTGGTGGACCATTTACATCAAATCGGACGAAACTATATATGGGAGCTATATCTAAATCTGGACCGATTTTCTCCAAACTAGGCAGACATCACTCTAGGCTTAATTCAGTACGTTATGCCAAATTTCGTGCAAATCGAAAGATATATAGGGACTTTGGCACCATTTACATGAAATCGGACGAAACTATATATGGGAGCTATATCTAAATCTGGACCGATTTTCACGAAACTTGGCAGACATCATTCTAAACCTAATTGATTAGGCTGTACCAAATTTCGTGCAAATCGAAAGATATATAGGGACCGTTTACATTAAATCGGTTAAATATATATATGGAAGCTATATCTAAATCTGAACCGATTTTTCCCAATTTCAATAGGGTTCGTCCTTGGGCCGAATAAGTGACCTATGCCAAATTTCATCCAATTCGGATCATAAATGCGACCTGTACTTTGTTTACAATTTAACATGGACAGACAGACAGACAGACGGACGGACGGACATGCATAAATCGACTTAGAAAGTGATTCTATGCATATTCTCAAAAGGAACCATGTGTCTATCTCGTTTCCTTTTGCCTGTTACAAACATATGCACAAAGACATAATACCCTGTACCACAGTGTTGTGAAGGGTATAAAAATTCAGCAACTTTTAAATAATTTTGACCAGAAATCACTTTCGAATCACTGAGCGCCGAATCACGTCACCAAAGGTAAAATATCATGAATAAACCCCACAAATGTTTACAATATAATTATATTAATATTTCCATATTGGTATCCGGTATATCCACCCAATATCAGTTTTACCTACAACAATGTATACTGCATTCTGTCCTTTATAGAGATTTCCACTAAACTAGTTAATCCAAAGGCTATCCTAAAAGTTACAACAACAAATTTAATTATTCTACAATATAACAGACATCTGTGTCTTCCAGCTAGATTTGTGTTCAAGTAAGTGAAACTTGTATTGTTATTTGTGGTTGGTAACGAAAGGAAAGGTTGGCAGGCAACATTTCTACACATTTGCAGTCAACATAGATCGAGTTCGGTGCACTGTAAAAAAAAATTAAGAAAATTACAAGAAATTGGCGACCTGAATATATAAAACTCCACACCACATTGGTTATATGATTCGGTATGACATGGTTGTTTGGTGTTGTTTGTGTTTAAGTAAGTGAAGTTGGTAGGGAATATTTCTACACATGGTTGTTTGATCGAACCATTTTTTTCAGTGCACCGAACTCAGTGTTCTCAACCACAAATCACAAAAAATATTCGGTAGCTATAACTATATCTGAATCGATTTCAACGAAACTTTGTCCATTTTATACATCTTTTACTTCTTTCATCGTTATAAAATCGAAATTCTTATCGTTTCGCTTTTAATACCATTTTTACCAGTGTACCTTCGCCTACCTTTCTCCTGTCCATGCCTTCAAAGAAATTTGTTTATTTGAATTTTTTCACAATGCGTATCTGGTGTTTATTTAAGACTGTCTGCAATACATTTAAGTGTGATTAGATTTCTCTTCTCTCAGGGTTTAGTACCTACTTCATTCGTATTCCTTTAATGTCATTCCATCGTTCCTTCGTTCATTTACTGAATGCATCTTGCAACAGCATGCACAAAAGGATCGGGTTTTGCCATTTCTTGATTAGCTCACAACAGATGCTCCTCCGTACATCATCGAAGTTAGGATAAATTGTACAAATCCTTAGAAACTAAAGATTCACTGATGCGAACAAATTACATTGTTGAGAGGTAACATTTACAAATCTAACAGATTTTTGCCAGGCACTTCTTTCATGAATATGGCGAAGAGAAAATGTATTCATTGGAGTGGTCATTGTAGACATTTACTTGAACAAATATATGGATAAGAAAGGATGAAAAGAAATGACACTCGAGAAAAAAAAACAAGTGAAACAAGTGAAAAAGCGTTAAGTTCGCCCGGGCCGAACTTTGGATACTCTCCACCATAGATATACTGACAGGTACTAGAAATGAAAATATATGGAACATACCAAAAAGTGGACCTATACCGACATTTCTACAAAGGGATTATGTAAACCATAAAGAATACTTATTTCAGTATGTTGCGTCAATCGGGAGTCAATATGGGAGCTATAACTAAATCCGAACCGATTTTCACGAATCTTAGCACATATCATTCTCGACCTACTTTAGTACCCTATGCCAAATTTCAAATCGAAAGGTATAACGGGACTTTGGTGCACCATTTACATAAAATCGGACGAAACTACATGTGCGAGCTATATCTAAATTTGAACTAATTTACTCGAAACATACCACACATCATTCTAGGCTTAATTCAGTACGTCATGCCAAATTTCGTGCAAATCGAAAGATATTTAGGGACTTTGGTGCACCATTTGCCTTAAATCGGACAAAAATATATATGGGAGCTATATCTAAATCTGAACCGATTTTCACGAAACTTAGAACACATCATTCTCGACCTAATTTTGAACCGTATGCCAAATTTCGTGCAAATCGAAAGATATATAGGGACTTTGGTGCACCATTTACATAAAATCGGACGAAACTATATATGGGAGCTATATCTAAATTTGAACCGATTTACTCGAAACATAACACACATCATTCTAAGCTTAATTCAGTACTTCATGCCAAATTTCGTGCAAATCGAAGATATTTAGGGACTTTTACCTTAAATCGGCCGAAAATATATATGGGTGCTATATCTAAATCTGAACCGATTTTTCCCAGTTTCAATAGGGTACGTCCTTGAGCCAAATACATGAGCTGTGCCAAATTTCATCCAAGTCGAATCATAAATGCGACCTGTACTTTACAATTTAACATGGACAGACGGACGGACATGCCTAAATCGACTTAGAAAGTCATTCTGTGCATATTCTCAAAAGGAACCATGTGTCTACCTCGTTTCTTTTGCCTGTCACAAACATATGCACAAAGACATAATACCCTGTATCACAGTGTGGTAAAGGGTTTATATGGGAACTACCCCAAACAGGAGGCGAATATTAATAATTTTTGGTAGATTTGTTACCATATACGACTACAAAATACCAAATTGCATAGAATTCAGTTGAAAAACGCGCTCAGGAACCTCAATATACCGAAAATTGGAGGTACTCGTATATGGGGGCTACCCGAAAAAAATTACCTATATATAATGTTTAGTGGAGAGATTTGCTACCCAAATAAAAACGCAATGTACTAAATAACAGCCAATTCGGTCCAAAATACGGTCAAAACCCCTAAAATACCGAAAATTGTGGGGTACCCCCATATGGAGGCTACCCGAATACACGGGAATATGGACCACTAAAAATTAGTGGAGGGATTTACTACCCAATAATAACTCAAAGTACTAAATTACAGTCAATTCGTGTGAAAAATCCGGTCAAAACCCTGAAAAAGGGGGAGGGGGGTACCGTTATATGGGGCTACCAGAAAAGGGGACCTATATTTATAATGTACCAATGTACCAAATTTCAGCGGATGCGGTTGATAAACGCACTGTAGAACCCCTAAATAGCGAAATTAGTGGGGGTGCACTTATATGGGAGCTATGCCTAAAGCGCATCCAAGAACTTGACAAAGGAAGACTCTTTTAGACGCTAGAGTGACTACAACAGACAGACGGACATGCTTAGATCTTCATACAATTTTTAAAATAGATTAGCAGTATAAAACCAATGTGGAATGGACCAAATTTAGGACGGGCTGAGTACGACCTAACGCGACTCTAGGTAGATACAAGAGGTTATCTATTGTAACGTTATATTTATTAAATTTAAAGTGATTATTTATACTCTTTCGAGTCGAGCTTAATGATCTAAGTTTTGCAATGAAAAGGAAAGCCAGGAGAAGAACCTACGTACCCACCATTACGTGACGCGTTTCGCCGTTGGTTAAGCGGCTCATCAGGAATATTGGGCTATGTGGCTTTACAAAGCCACATTGCAAAACTTAGATCATTAAGCTCGACTCGAAAGAGTATAAATAATCACTTTTAAGATTACTTTCAAATAATCATTGCCCTTACAAGGCAAAATTCAAATTGTTATTCTCAAAACAGTATAGACGTTAAAGCTTAAATTTCCCAGGTAAATTAACATCTTTTACTTCTTTGTGAGCCCATAGCTTTATGGGTTTGGTGTTCATCGGACAAGCTTACGACACGCGTATTAATAAAGACTTATCATATGTTTATTAAAAACATTTTCTTCCGCCTTTCATCTTCAACAATTATGGAATTTACACTCGAGTGTTACCTTTCATTATTTAATCAACACATTGTCTTTAAGATTTCTTCTCTCTTCTTTGTTTTTCCTACCGTTTTCTTTTCCTCCTTCAATTTCGCAACACATCCACAAAGAATGAAAGAAATTGGCGGTTTTGGTGTTGTATTTTTCACTTCGCTTTTTTTGCACGATGCAACCGATAAAAGAATTTTGTGAAGCTTTTAAAAATGCTTCATTGGAAGAAATATTCACAAACCATTTGTTTGAGATTGTGCGTTAGGAGAGGATGTGTTGGAGAGTTCGTGTGTGTGAGTGAATGAGCTCTTGTTACCCTTTCACCCAACAACTACAACAATGTTGTGAACGGAATCCCTATGCAGCACTAGTCCATCGTAGCCAATGAAGAAAGTTGTTACTAATGTTGTTATACCACGATAGTGGCTGTGGTTTATCTAGCAAATGGAAAGCTACTAAATGTCGACAGTGTCTTAAAAATAAATTGAAAGATGGAAAAGGAGCAGAAAGTAAACATGGAGTAGAAATTTAATAACACAAAATTATACAGATATTCGGAAATTTCATGATTAATAATTTCTTTACTACAAATTTAGAGTTCTAACGTAATGACGCGAATCCGTAACTCTGACTCAAACATCACAAGGGACATTCTCGACTTAAACCCTGTAAGGAAATTAGTAAAGACGGGCCGACTATATCATTCCCTTTACCTCTTTGGGCTTAACATATTGGGCAAGTACCATTAACATGAAATTTTGATGTTAAAGATGCACCTTGCGCAGGTATGCCGGTCGTCGAAAATGTCGACAAAATAGGAGAAATTATAGAAGTTGACAATAATGTTAACAGTCGTAACATCGCCCAGGAGCTAAGAAATCGGCTATAACTGTTTTAAACCATTTAAAGTAACCAGCAGTATAGTCGGACGGGGCCGATCATATGATACCCTACACAACTTCCACGAAAATCGAACTTCCTGTTCTTCTATATTCTGAGCTTCGGATATATTTCGCGATATTTACACCCTCTTGCAAATGTTTTCGGTCCAGTTCATCTCAAAATTATTTTCTGATCATCACCGAAAATTATAGGCGTTGTCCTTGACCATACCTGGATCCTCATGAAACATTTTAAAATATATTACCGCCCTTTAGTGTGGTAATGGGTTAATAAATAATATCTGAATACGTAAGCACCTGTAAATACTTAAGTGTAACTCCCACACCCGATTACATACGACAATAAAATTTGTATCAATTCTGGGATCTACGTCCTTCAGGGGTAAATATATGCGCTATAGAATAAAAATTTTGTAATTTTTCACACAAAAGTCAGGGTCCATTTGACCCGCTAAATATTGACCAATCTTTATCAAAATAGGCATTCTTATTCTTTGGCCCGATCCCCTTCTCCATGTAAATGTTTGGGTCATAGTTGAGGCCTCTGGAGCGACCAGAAAATCAGACAAAATAAAGTTTTTGGTCCATTTCATCCCCTAGGGGTCTTCATTGGGCTGAACCCAATGAACATGCAAATTTTTGTGAAGATTGGTCCATAACTGTGGCCTGTATCATGTTTACAAATTATAATGGACAGACGGACGGACGGACACACATGCCTAGATCGACTCAGCTTGTCGAGATATGACGATCGGTTTACTTAAAGGTGGGCGTTACAAACTCTTGGGGCTGCACAAAGCTATGATACCCTGACAACATAGTTGTGTTGGGTAAAATAATATTGAATTTCTTTTTTCCAAAACTAATATTTCAAGATCCATGTTGTTGATTGTTAAAGCATGTATCAAGGGCCATACAAGGTTTCATAAGGCGTGTTTTTTAAAGAATATTTCAAACACCAGGCTGAGCTCCAAAGGCGTGGATTTTTAAATAATATTTCAAACACCAGGCTAAGCTCCAAAGGCGCGGACTTTTAATGAATATTTCAAACACTAGGCTGAGCACCAAATGATCACAAAGAATATTTCAACGGTCATAAAACGGTCATACAAGGCTTCGTTGGCCTGGATTTTTAAAGAATATTTCAACGGTCATAAAACGGTCATACAAGGCTTCGTTGGCCTGGATTTTTAAAGAATATTTCAACGGCCGTTAAAAGCTTGGTAGGCGTGAAGTTTTAAAGAATATTGAAACGGCCATAAAGACTTCATAGGCTTGGATTTTTAAAAAATATTTCAGCGGCCAATAAAGGCTTCGTAGTCGTGGATTTTTAAAAAATATTTCAGCGGCCATACAAGGCTTCGTAGTCGTGGATTTTTAAAGAATATTTAAAGGGCCATTAAAGGCTTCGTAGGCGTGAAGTTTTAAAGAATATTTCAACGGCCAAACAATGGATTTTTAAAGAATATTTCAACGGTCATTAAAGGCTTTGTAGGAGTTTTAAAAAATATTTTAACGACCATCAAAGGCTACGTAGGCGTGAAGTTTTAAAGAATATTTCAACGTCCATAAAGACTTCATAGGCTTGGATTTTTAAAAAATATTTCAACTGCAATAAAAGGCTTTGTACGCATGGATTTTTAAAGAATATTTCAACGGCCATACAAGGCTTCGCAGGCTTGGATTTTTAAACCAGTAAGGAAAGTAGTAAAGTCGGTCGGGGCCGACTATATGATACCCTTCACCACTTTGAGTATATTCAACAGATGAATCCTAACAGACGTCGCATTTTTAAAGGACCAGTATTATGAAATTGGAAAGATATTTTGGTGGGACTTTGGTGCACCATTTACCTTAAATCGGACGAAAATATATATGAGATCTATATCTAAATATTAACCGATTTTCAGGAAACTTAACACACATCATTCTAGAGATAATTCATTACGCTGTGCAAAATTTCGTGCATATCGAAAGATATATAGGGACTTTGGTGCACCATTTACATTAAATCGGACGAAAATATATATGGGAGCTATATATAAATCTGAACCGATTTTCAGGAAAGTTAACACACATCATTCTAGACCTAATTTGTTACGCTGTGCCAAATTTCGTGCTTAAATCGACTCAAAAAGTGATTCTATGCATATTCTCGAAAGGAATCAAGTGTCTATCTCGTGTGGTGAAGGGTATAAAAAAAATTTGGTTCAAGAACCTCAAAATACCGACAATTGGGGTGTACCCTTATATGGGGCTACCAGAAAATATTGACCAATATTTATAATTTATAGTGGAGAGATTTGCTACCTAATAAGAACTCGACGTACTAAATTACAGTCCATTCCATCGAAAAATACGTTCAGAACCCCCAAAATAACAAAATTTTGGGGGTACCAGAAGGGGACTACCAGAAACACTGGACCCTTATTTATAATTTTTGGTAGGGAGATTTTCAGCGAATTCAGTTAAAAACGCGCTCAAGAACATCAAAATGCCGAAAATTTGGGGGTACCCTTATATAGGAGCTATGCCTAAACGTGGACCGATTTTCTCCAATTTCAATAGGGTTCGTCCTTGGGCCAATTAAGTGACCTGTGCCATCCAAATCGGATCATAAATGCGACCTGTACTTTGTTAACAAAAATACATGGACGGACAGACGGACATGCATAAATCGACTCAGAAAGTGATTCTATGCATATTCTCAAAAGGAACCATGCACAAACATATGCACAAAGACATAATACCCTGTACCACAGTGTGGTGAAGGGTATAAACATATTATAACGGCCTTGCCAGGGGTTTTTAAGGAATATATCATAGGTCATGAAGAGTTCAATAGGCGTGGATTTGTTAAGGAATATATCATAGTTCATATTCAATACTTCGTCAATACTTCAGGGGCCAAAATTTCAGTTGGGATATTTTCTATAAGTCAAATTAACTCTTGAAACCTTCATCCTTCTTCTATCCATCTAAATTCTCTTACGTTTCACATTAGGTATTCTTCGTGGTTATTTGATGAAGAATTAAATTTTCTACAACACTGTAGAGAATATAAATTACCTAGTTTAGGACTCCGTTCAACTTTCACATTGCGATTTAGCATCTCTACAAATTCAAAATACCTCGTACCTCATAAAACACACTGTTCTTGTATTCAGTTCACTTCTGTTCTCTATGTTTTCCTCTTTAGAACATCAATGGCTAAGTAGAGGATTGCTTTTGCAGACAATTCGCAAATTTGCTACTGCTTCGCTCCGTTCGCTACAAAGGAATTGCACTAAAACAACAAGTAGATCTTATTTAGATAAAATTGCAATAAATATTTTCTCCATGTGGTCAGACGACCAAATACGACTAGATGTTCGACTATATGTACATGTGTATGTGTGTGGGTGCTTTTGACCGTTCATCAGACAGATAGTGAGCGAGCAAAGCAAACCAAAGTAGCTGATTTTTTATACCCTTCACCACACTGTGGTACAGGGTATTATGTCTTTGTGCATATGTTTGTAACAGGCAAAAGGAAACGAGATAGACACATGGTTCCTTTTGAGAATATGCATAGAATCACTTTCTAAGTCGATTTATGCATGTCCGTCCGTCCGTCTGTCCATGTTAAATTGTAAACAAAGTACAGGTCGCATTTATGATCCGAATTGGATGAAATTTGGCATAGGTCACTTATTTGGCCCAAGGACGAACCCCATTGAAATTGGGAAAAATCGGTTGAGATTTAGATATAGCTCCCATATATATATTTAACAGATTTAATGTAAACGGTCCCTATATATCTTTCGATTTGCACGAAATTTGGTATAGCCTAATCATTTAGGTCTAGAACGATGTCTGCCAAGTTTCGTGAAAATCGGTCCAGATTTAGATATAGCTCCCATATATAGTTTCGTCCGATTTTATGTAAATGGGGAACCAAAGTCGTTATATATATTTCGATTTGCACGAAATTTGGCATAACGTACTGAATTGAGCCTAGAGTGACGTCTGCCAAGTTTCGTGAAAATCGGTCCAGATTTAGATATAGCTCCCATATATAGTTTCGTCCGATTTCATGTAAATGGTGCCCCAAAGTCACTATATGTCTTTCGATTTGCACGAAATTTGGCATATCGTAATGAATTAAGCCTATAGTGATGTCTGCCAAATTTCGAGAAAATCGGTCCAGATTTAGATATAGCTCCCATATATAGTTTCGTCCGATTTGAGGTAAATGGTGCACCAAAGTCGCTATATATCTTTCGATTTGCACGAAATTTGGCATAACGTACTGAATTGAGCCTACAATGATGTCTGCCATATATAGTTTCGTCCGATTTTATGTAAATGGTGCACCAAAGTGGCTATATATCTTTCGATTTGCAAGAAATTTGGCATAACGTACTGAATTGAGCCTAGAATTATGTCTGCCAAGTTTCGTGAAAATCGGTCCAGATTTAGATATAGCTCCCATATATAGTTTCGTTCGATTTCATATAAATGGTGCACTAAAGTCCCTATATATTCTTCGATGTGCACGAAATTTGGCATAATGTACTGAATTGAGCCTAGAGTGATTTCTGCCAAGTTTCGAGAAAATCGGTCCAGATTTCTATATAGCTCCCATATATAGTTTCGTCCGATTTCATGTAAATGGTGCAGCAAAGTCGCTATATATCTTTCGATTTGCACGAAATTTGGCATAACGTACTAGAGTGATGTCTGCCGTGTTTCGTGAAAATCGGTCCAGATTTAGATATAGCTCCCTTTTATTATAGATTGATGTTAAGTAATTGACGCACCAAGGAACCAATATGCTGATAGGAACAAATCGTTCTGAAATTAGTATAGTATATCACATTTAGATAAATATCACATGTTTTATTTCATCCAATTTCATGTTAATAGTCCTGTTTAATATACCCATAGTGGTGAGGGGTATCATATAGTCGGCCCCGCCCGACTTCACTACTTTCCTTACTGGTTTTAACTGCATTAAAAAGAACGGCACTAGCCAGGATAAGCTCTGAGGATGAACTCGACTGCTCTTGCTGTTGCTATTTTTGGGTGTCGTTAGATTGGCAAACAAACCAACCATCAGGGTTTAAAGTTTGTTGGACACGGGATAAGCGAATGAGAACGAGAACATAAACTATTGTGGACTAACTCAAAATAACAAGTAAAGCAATCAAATAGTTGACCATGGAAGCGCTAGAACTAGTAAAATCGGAAAAGTAGAACACATAAAACTAGGACATAAAACAAATCGATTTAAGCGAGAATAACGGATGGGGCAAAACGAATATAATGAAATGCATTTAAATGAAATTGTTTAAATTTTATGGAGTTGGTCGTCAAGCACACACACACGAACACATAACTGCGGATCGAATGGTCTGGGTCAATATAGTAAAGGCGTAGTGAGGCAGGAGTTGATAAACCTTCTTGGGAAGTTTCGTTATTTTGAGTTGAAATGAGTAAAGAGAATATGGAAATATGATACAACAAGACACACATATAAGTAATAAAATATTGTACGAAGTTTGTCCGATTGAGACAATTTTTTTTTACAACTTTGTCCGATTTCTTGTAAACGGTTCATCTATATATACCCAGTGACGTAGGTTATCATGTAATATACCCATTCGACTTTCGTCATTTCTTTACTGGATTTTAACTGGGTTACTTCTTCGCATAGATTAGGAGGATGTCTTTGCTACTGGCTACGGAACGAAGTCAAACCATTCCGTGAGCTATGTAGCTGGTGAATTTATTGTCATAAGTGTCGGGTTACAAGAAGTTTACCGTCGTCGGGTTCCATAAAGTGTACTCTTGTTGTTTTGTCTGATTGTGTGTTTGAAATCGATGGCGTTGGATGTCACAAAGTGTACTTACTTACATAGCTGGCCCGAGAGGCGCGCAGGGGTCTTGTGCACATCTCTTCCAGTTTGAAAGCCAGGTTTAGAAATGTTGTCCTCCACGTCCTCCCTTCTACGTGAACAATGAGTTGGCGCTCTTTTATATACCTTTTGATCTGGGCATCTTTATTCATTATCACCCAAGACCTAGTCGCTGCAGCTTGATACGTCTAACTATGTCGATAACCGAGAATAGACAACTTGTGGTTCATTCGACAACGATATTAACTGTCGACGCAGATCGGCCAGTTGATTTTTTAGAGAATTTTTCTCTTCAACACTTCAAGAGCTGCTCCATCTGCTTTCGCAAG
The DNA here is from genome assembly GCF_032173495.1 of Musca vetustissima. NCBI lineage: Eukaryota > Metazoa > Arthropoda > Insecta > Diptera > Muscidae > Musca > Musca vetustissima. Next base: position 10,250 of record NW_026884872.1, on the reverse strand, counting down.
TACTGGTGCTTCAGATACACCAGCACCACCAGTTTAATGGGACCATAGTAGCATCTGTTGGCCAACACTATCTCTATCCGAATTTTAAAACTTATGTCATTAGTTTTATATATGCCGGTACTGAGGTATGTAAAACCGTTGACTACCTCAAAGCTGTAATGTTCAAGTTCCACAGTTGGTCCAAGTCTACTTCCGTGTTGATTCAATCAGCTTGGTCTTTTCGCCATTTACTGATAACCCGACTTTGGCAGACTCATTCTGAATTTGTTCAAAGGTGGCTGTTACCGCTCGCAATGTTCGAGCCATTATGTCGATGTCATCGGCGTAGGCGATAGTACGCAGAGTGTCATTTCTGTTCACCTTTGCATCTAGTATGATCTTTTCCAGCAGAATGTTAAAAAGGTCACACGATAAACTGTCACCTTGTCTGAATCCTCATTCTGCCCTTTCCTACTTTAACTGCTGACCTTGTGTAAGTTATCCTGTTGTAACAGTAGTAGCTTTGCAGGAATGCCGGAGGCAGTCATGGCTTTAAACACCTCTGATCGGATTTGGCTGTCGAATTCGGATTTATAGTCGAAAAAAAGGTTGAATATGTCTATATGTTTTTAGTGGACCTCTCTCAGGATTTGGCGCAGTGTGCAAAATAGTATATAGTGAATTTACCAGGTCTTAAGTCGCATTGATAAAATCCAATAACCATTGACTTCAGTTGATAGCACATTATATGCGATGGAAAGGAGACTATTTCCTCTTAAATTGTCACATACAGTTTTGTCTAGTTTTTAGTTTTTGTGAACGGGTCAAGGGATGCTGAGGTTCCGATCATTGGACATGCATTCCTCTAGCCAAATTATACTAAACTGTTTGTGCATGTTCCTTATCAGCATCTGACCACAGTGAATAATTCGGATGGTAATCCATTGACACGTGCTGCTTTATTATTCTTCGGCTGAATAATTGCTATTCTGTGTCATCTTGGCTAGGTGGTATACAATCTATACCGCCATCTCATATTGGTTCTGGTGTATCTTCTTTACCGCTACTTGATAACAGAAACTTTGCAAATTGATCCTTCCAGGTTTCCCTCTTAATATCTACAGGAGGATGTGCCTACACCCAAGCCTTTTGATGTTTTACTAATTTGTGAACTTTCCGGAATTAATTCTGACATCCTGTACATCTCGATTTGCTAACGCTCGACTGTGGTACAGGGTATTGTGTCTTTGTGCATATGTATGTATGTAACAGGCACAATGAATCGAGAAAGACACAAGGTTCCTTTTGAGAATATGCATAGAATCACTTTCTTAGTCGACTTATCCATGTATTGTTGTGAGTAAAGTACAGGTCACATTTATGATTTGATTTGTATGAAATTTGGCACAAGTCACTTATTTGGCCCAAGGATGAAACCTATTGAAATTGAAGAAAATCGGTTCAGATTTACATGTAAGTCCAATATATAATTTCATCCGATTTTATATAATTACTACACCAAACTCCCAATATTTGTCCGATTAAGACGAAATTTTCACATTGTACGGAATTAAGTCTAGTTTGATATCTGTGAAGTTTTGTTGAAATTGGTTCAGATTTAGAGCTATATATATGTATAAATGTAGTTTCGTCCCATATATATATTTCCGTCCAATTTTATTTTCAAATCTAATTTCATCTGATTCCATTTTAATGATGCTACAAAGATGTCTGTTCTATTTACAGGATATTGTACATATGATCATCCCTTGTACGCACCCAAAGTGGTGAAGGGCCCCGTCGGACTTTTGAACTTTCCTTACTTGGTTAAAAAAAAAAAAAAAACGTTTCTCTTCTCTCCTTTTCTACCAATAATTCTCCCTAGCTTTGCGTGTTGCTACTGCTTGCAAGGTTGCCCTATACGCTGCGTATAGTGTATGGTACTCATGTTCGTACCATCATTACTCGATGAAGAAATCTACCTTTTGCCGTATCTGGACTGCATTTCTCATCACGTCTTGAAGTACTTTTGTATACTCGAAGTAGATTTTCTGCCAAGGCAAATGAGAGAGTTTCTGCCAAAAGAAAACGAAATATTAATCTACAGACTTTTAAGTTAGAAAATTGTCGATACCAAAACGAGGAATGATTTTTTTTGAATAATTTTTGAATAATTTAAAACTTATATGACGTGTCATTCCCTTCCGAAAAATTTAATTGATACGCCCATGCTTTATGGCAAATGGCTTGTTAATTTCAATGAAATCCCTTTCCAAGATGAGTTCAAAGGATTTAATTTTTTACTCCAAAGTAAATACTAAACAAAATTTTCTTCGAAGTTTATTTTTACATTGTCACGTGTTTGAAAAAGGAACAATTTTCTTTTTCAACGCATTAATCGATACAATGTCATTTTGGTACATTGGCAAATTCGATTGGGTTCGGGTAGGTCATAGTTTTCTCAATAGTCAGGCAGAAAGTCACGTTTTCTCGATTCAGGAAATCAAGCAAATCACACAAAAGAAATAACCAATACCAACAGAAATCAAATAGATAAAAGCCAATACCGTATTCAACATGGCCCACACACGAACGTTGTGTAAAACAAATACATTTCATATAGAATTTGTTATCCTTTTTTCCCAGCTCGCTCTCGCCTCAATATTAAGCGGATGTTATTTCGGGGATATGGATTTACTTATGTTTGCAGAAAAATACATTTGCTTCGGCAACGAAGGAAATACAAAATCAGAAAGCAATAAATTTGACATCGACTATTGGAAATTTTGCAACGATCAAGAAGAAGAAGAAGACTACGACAATGATTTATGACAACAACAAATCGAAATATTCGTTATTTTATATGGGCTTAACGATAATACGTAATACCCACAGCAATCACTATATGTTGATATGGCTTTGTATCTATGTATAAGCTCGAAGTATAACACGTGTCAAATTAGGCCAAATAGGGAATTTATTTAATTTGAAATTTAATTGTAGTTAAGAATGTATTTATGTGTGTGTTCGCGTGAGCAAATCGAGATGTACAGGAGTCAGAATGAAATCCGTAAGTTTTACCAAATAGTAAAACATGGTGACAGATACAGATAGCGGGTTGAGGATGTCAAAGGAGTATTTTGAAGAGCTTCTGTTATCAAATAGTGGCGGTGAAGAAGATAATCCAGAACAAATCAGAGATGACAGTATAGATTGTATACAACCGATTGTATACAACCGAACGACAGTAGCCAATGGTCAATGACATTATTGGTACATACCAATGCTGCTTCTGGCCTGGCAAATCTACAATTGACTAGATTTTCACTCTGTGCCATATTCTGGTAAAGTCCCACGAAAACACATCCACTCATTCCACCAATTCTTCGACTATAAAGCCACATTCGACAATCCTATCCATTCGGCATACCTGCAAAATCAATACGGCTATTTTTAACTGGCACAAGGTCAGCAGTTATAGTAGGATAGGACCTATCGGGGGCCTTTAAATCCGACCAAGGATTCAGACAAGGTGGCAGTTTGTCGTGTGATCTTTTTAACAGTCTGCTGGAAAAGGTCATAGGAGAGGCAAAGGTGAACATAATTGGCACTCTGTACACCAAACACCATATGTTACTCGCCTACGTCAATGACATCGACATAATGGGTCGAACATTGCGATCGGAGTGGCAGTAAATGGCTAGAAGATCAAGCTGATGGTATCAACGCGCAAGACGTCCACTAGACTCGGACCAAATGTAGAACTTCAGAACTACAGTTTCGAGGTAGTCAAACATTTTGTATACCTTGGTACCGCCATAAATAAAACTAATGACATAAGGATTGGAATTCGAAGAAGATTAGTGCTGGCCAACAGATGCTAGTATGGTCTAAGTAAACAATTTAGAAGCAAGGTCACCTCTCGCGAGACAAAACCTGCACTCTACAAGAGTGTAGGCCAAAAAAGTGCAAATTTCGAGACCATTGGTCTTGGTCCAATAAACATCATATAGTCGGGTCGGTCCTGTCGAATTTTTAATTAGCACTCAAGAACCTTGAATGCTAAATTATAGCCCTTTTGGTTGCGGTTAATATTATCAAAAAACCGGCAATTTAGCGGGACAATTATTGATAATTTTTGGTAGTAAAATGTGTTACCCAGTGAAAACCCAAAATACCAAATTACAGTCATTTCAGTTCAAAAAAGTGCTAACACTCACAAAAAAAACCGAACTTTGGGAGTTATTTTTATATGGGGCCTATCGTTAAAATTGGATCAATATTGTTAATATTTAATATTTTAGATGATAACCAAAATACCAAGTTACAGGCAATTCAAAACCAGTAAGGAAAGTAGTAAAGTCGGACGTGGCCGACTATATAATACCCTTCACCACTTTGGGTTTATTCAACAGAAGGAATCCTAACAGATGTCGCATTTTTGACCATTAACATGAAGTTAAACATGTCATTTTGCAACCTATACTAAATTTTGGTCAGAATAGAGTTGCTTCTTACAATGGGACAAAATTATTATATAAATAAATTTAAAGCATTATATCGAAATCTAAACCGATTTCATCGAAACTTGTCACAAATTAGGTTAAACTTTTTCAGTAAGATTTGTGCATTCGGCCACATTTTGAGTTCTTCATTTACTTAGGATATACAGGGCAGCAAGCACCCACCGCCAATCGGTGAAACCTGCCAAGACCTGTCCCGCGAAGATCACCTTCACTTAATACAGTTTTTGTTCTTTCACGAGCAAAACTACTTAACTACGGGTCCGAACGTCTTCAAGAATCTTACTGTAATTCAGCCACGTCCTTCTATTCTGTATACCTACATTTGCTAAATCTCTAATGTCTTCATAGTATCAGCATTCAGTCCTCCCACCCCCACATACATCCGTCTGGAACAGGCCATGCAAAAACGCATTCAGAAAACCATGCCACGTCAGTAAGAAACCAGTGCCTAAGCCGAAGCGAAAATCTGTCCGAAACATAGAAACATAGCGTTACGAATAAATTCGTGCGTCACCCTTTGTCACTATTCATTCACACTCCCGACGGATAGTGCTATGCCCATTCACCAGATCAGGAGGCCTGATCGAATCATCTTCATCCAACTGCAAGCTATCAAGTTTATACTTGATAGCCCTACATCTCACGTCAGATCAAGCGGCACGGCGCCAAACAGCACTTGCAACGCCTCTGTTGAAACAGTGTGATACACTGGTAATGATGCTAGCATGACGACCCGCTGGCACGAAAGGAGCTTCTTCTGTCCTATGACAGTCGAGGCGGCTTTGTAACATATAGGTAAACCCACAAAACACGCTTGATGGTGATCGTTGTCAGCTTCTCCTCCAACCGATCAAAGTGAGCTGGGAAATTCAACCTTTCGGACAACATTATTCGGAAATACTCAAATACCTTAGGCCGCGTTCACCAGCTCCAATGAAGGAGGGATGGCAGTGTGCCAACCTACCTTTCAGCAGCATCAGCACCGTCTTCTTGATTGTCACCTCCTGCCCTTCTTGGTCACTCCAGGCCAGCACTATCTGCATAGCTTGCTCAACACGATTTTGTAGTTCAAAACGTCTACCACTTCAATAATGATGAGTAAGTCGTCCGCAAACGCACATACCTTGAAAAAGGCAGCTAACTTTCGCAACAGATGATGTTCCATATTCATGGACAACAAATACAACCATGTAGGCAACTTCGCTGCACACCTCTTCTGACTGATGTACTGTATCCCACGACACAAGCCTTCATATCCCGGAAATAACTCGCTTAATGAGAAATCTCCCCACACCCGATCTCTGACAACATTACGAGGACGCGCCTTTAATCCACACATATCCCAAGGGCGTATTTGGAATTTTGCCCTCTCAGGCTTTCTTGCACATGCCGCCATGCGTCCACGCTACTTCTTCCCGCGGTAAAACCAAACTGTTACAAGGACGTGCCTTTAATCACACCTCAGATTCTAGGGTAGCAGATTGTGAATTCCGAATAATTTGTCACTAGTGCTGCTGCTGCTGCGAAATATGATATGAAATCTGACGAAATTAAATATATGATTCATATCTATATATGCATCGAACTCGGAGACTCTCCACCATCCAATGTAATAGCGAATAATCATATGCTTAGACAGACACTATAAGTTTCAGCACAGCTAAAATCAGGATGGTGCAATCGCCTCAATTACTTTTGGATACGAACTAATAGGTGGATACCTAACGCATGCACCGCATGTGGACAAGGATCATATTTCACAGCCCAGCTAAACCTATTCACCTGGCTAAAAGTTCGTAGTGGAAGCAGCCCATACAGTTTGAATTTGAATACAGTACCAGAAAATGCATAATAATTATGCATTAGAAAATGCATAATAATTTCAGTTACTACAACAACACACGGTCGTAGCTAAACCGATTTATAAGAATTCACTCAGCAATGTCCCCATATTTTAACAAAGATTTTGCTTTTGAAACATCTTTAATTTTTAAATCAGTAAGATTTTTTTATTCAATTCTTAATAAGAGTTTTCTAAATATGTTCCGCATTTAATTTCTCTTACTCTCTTTGTGAGAGCGAACTTTTTTCTTTAAATTAATTAGTATTAATTGTATTTGTATTTTTTTAATTTTCTAAACTACCAGTATTTGCTGAGGAGAAAAAAACCAACTATCAACTAGAAAACTATCTGTGTGACCTACAAATAAATCAGCGATGATTTCATTGCCAAGTTGCACACTTTTTTGCAGTTCAAAACTCAACACTGTGTTAGGACGAACTTTTCAAATGCAAATGTACAAGGAAATGAGCGGTGTTGTTGGTCGGTTGGTAGTATGGCGTTCCTCGCTGTCGAATGAAGGAAATGTGAAAATGTATATTTCGCCATTGGCATCTTAATAACATTGCAATAATAAAGTTCGGAGTACATCACAGCAACGGGCAATGAGGAACAAAAAAATAAAACTAGTTATAAAACCAGTGAGCGGAGCAGAATAGTCGGACGGGGCCGACTATATGATACACTACACAACTTCCACGAAAATCTAACTTTCTGTGGCCCTAATTCTGAGCTATGGTAATATTTCGCGATATTTGCAACCTTTTCAGTAAAGCTTTTCTAATTACTTGTCTCGATTCCTTTCAACGTGTGTTGTGTTGCGATGTTCGGCTTTCAATTCGAAAAAAAAAACCACAACAAATTAAGTTTTCGGCCCACTTCATCCTAATATAGGCGTTATAGGCGTTCTCATTGGCCATACCTGGATCCTCATGGAAAATTTCAAAGCGATCAACGCTATATTTCCGCCCTCCAGTGTGGTAATGGGATACTAAATAATATATGAATACATAATCGCCTGTAAATATTTAAGTGTAGCTTCCACATCCGAGTACATACAGCAATATAATTGGTATCAATTTAAAGGTTGACCACTCCTCTTGGATATAATATAAACATCTGGGCTTTATGTCCTTCAGGAGTAAATATATACGCTACGCTATTTTTCACACAAAAGTCAGGGTCCATTTGACTCGCTAAATATTGGCCGATGTTTATCAAAAGAGGCATGATTTTTCTTTGGCCCGATCCCTTTCTCTTTCGCGCTGTTTGGGCCATAATTGCGGACTCTGGAGCCACGAGAAAATCAGACAAAAATTAAGTTTTTGGTCCATTTCATCCCCTAAATATTAACCGATCTTTACCAAAAACAATAGGGGTCTTCATTGGTCAGAATCCATCCTACATGCAAAATTTCGTGAAGATTGGTCAATAACTGTGGCCTGTATCGTGTTTACAAATTATAATGGACAGACGGACGGACACACATGACTAGATCGACTCAGCTAGTCGAGATATGACGATTGGTATGCTTAAAGGTGGGTCTAGGACAAATCGCGGCGTTACAAACTTTTGGGGCTGCACAAAGCTATAATACCCTGACAACATAGTTGTGTAGGGTATAAAAAAAAACAAATTATTATTTCTTCAGCTGTTATGATTTCACCACCAGCACCGAGCAATGATGCTGTACTGCTGCTGCTTCTACTGCTGATTGGCGACAAGGACACACTCACTCTCATCATTTCGTTGTCTGTTTACATTTGAGGTCATAACTTATTTAAGTTATGTCGATTTTTTTGTCCAACAACTAAAAATTTGAACTTTGCTTTAAATTTCTTTAAAAATTTCAAACACAGATGATGATGATGATGTGAGTGCGTATAATCAGCTGTCAGAAAATTTAGAGCGAATATTTTACGAAAGCCAGCTATCTGTCGTTCGTGGGGACGAACAATGTTTTAGCTAAACTTTAACAAAAAAACTTTATTGACGCAAATATTCGAAATAAAAAATAAAATGAAATGATATGCAAATATTTGTCTTACTTGGTATGAATCTTGAAGGGATTTCAAAATATAAAGAAATGAAACAAAACGAATGTCATCAATAGAAGACAATTTGTATATTTCTGTTAGTGGCATTGATGTAAGGTTAAATGTCATCTCGATGTGACATGTAAGAAATAAGTTTAATTTTTAAACTTTAAATGTTTGTTGTTATATTGAAACCAGTAAGGAAAGTAGTAAAGTCGGACTGGGCCGACTATATGATAACCTACACCACTTTGGGTATATTGTACATATGTATCCTTACAATTGTATGCCAATGTTCCCTCGATGGAACATGCTTATGTCTTTCTGCAAATAAATTTATTTCATTCGGGCAGATTTAGAGTACTCTGCTTACCATGGGACAACTTTACGGAAAACGATTTATAGTAAAATTGATACACGCTATTCGGTACGCGGCACTGTTAAAAATTTAATTTCAATCAGGCACCCGTTCCAAATACACATCGAAGCTATCGCTGCATTTGCACCAATTACAACAAAACCCAATCACGTCATTCAAGTCTCAATTTCGTCATTCAAGTTGTGCAAATTTTCGTGTTAAACGGACACACATTTGGAGTTTGGTGCACCATTTATATAACATCGGAAGAATATATATGTATATATATGAGCTATATCTAAACATGAACGGATCTTCACGAAACTTAGCACACATCATTCTACTCTTAATTCAGTACGCTGCGCAAAATTCTTGCAAATCGAAAGATAAATAGGGATTTTGGTGCACCATCTGTCTTAAAAATGACGAAAATACATATGGTAGCTATATCTAAATCTGAACCGATTTACACGAAACTTAAGCCACATCATTCTACTCTTAATTCTGTACGATGTGCAAAATTTCGTGCAAATCGAAATATAAATAGATACTTCGGTGCACCACTTACCTTAAATCGGACGAAAATATAGATGGGAACTATATGTAAGTCTGAACCGATTTTCTCAAAACTTAGCACACATTATTGTAGGCTTAATTAAGTTCGTTATGACTTTGGACTTTGGTGCACCATTCACATGAAATCGGACGAAACTATATATGGGAGCAATATCTAAATCTGAACCGATTTTCACGAATTTTAGCACACATCATTCTACTCTTAATTCAGTACGCTGCACAAAATTCGTGCAAATCGAAAGATATTTAGTGACTTTGGCGCACCATTTACCTTAAATCGGACGAAAATATATATGGGAGCTATATTTAAATCTGAACCGATTTTTCCGAAGCTCACCACTCATCTTTTTAGACTCAAATAAGTACGGTATACCAAATTTCGTGCTAATCGAATGATATATAGGGTCTTTGTTGCACTATTTACCTAAAATCGGACGAAAATATATATATGGAAGCTATATCGAAATCTGAACCGATTTATCCGAAGCTCACCACTCATCATGCTAGACTCAAATAAGTACGCTATACCAAATTTCGTGCTAATCGAAGGATATATAGGGACTTTGTTGCACTACTTACCTAATTCGGACGAAAATATGTATATGAGCTACATCTAAATCTTAAGCGATTGTAATGAAATTTAACACACATCACACTAGACTTAATTTAGTACGCTGTGCCAAATTTCGTGCAAATCAAAGGATATATAGGTACTTTGGTGCACCATTTACCTTAAATCGGACGAAAATATATATATGGGAGCTATATCTAAATCTGAACCGATTTTTTCCAATTTAAACAGGGTTCGCCCTTGGGCCAAATAAATGAGCACTGCAAAATTCATCCAATTCTAATCAAAAATGCGACCTGTACTGTACTGACGGACGGACGGGCATGCATAAATCAATTAAAAAAGTGATTCTATTCATATTCTC